>NW_027441160.1:0-56000 GCF_949628215.1 Phalacrocorax aristotelis | reverse complement strand
AAAACACAGAGAGATGGTAGGTAACACCAGAAAAACAAGTAATAACAACAACCACCCCACAAGTTATGACAGAACTTGCAAAAGAAAACCATGAGCAAACACATTAGGGTGTAGGCGCTACGGTTTTGAGTTTAAAAACATCTGTAGCGTGTGTAGGCATGACAAGAATAGTTAAACCCATAGTAGCTAAGTGTCCAATCTGTCCTAGAAATAATCCCCTGAACCAAAGGAAACAACCTTTAGGAGTAACAAAACAAAAAATTCTCCCGGAAATTATTAGCAAATTAAGTTCTCTGAGTTACCCAGACAAAATAGATAGAGCAGTATTTGTCAGTGCTGATTGACAAATTTTCTAGATGGCCAGCAGCTTTCTCGTGCTGCACCGACAAAGCTAGAGTAGTAGTTAAAACGTTGCTGAAAGAAATAATACCAAGATTTAGAGTGCCAACGGGAATGTCCTCTGATAGAGCACCACATTTTTTTGCGAGGTAGTTCAACAAATTAATAAAATTTTGGGTAGAAAATGGGACCTGCATACACCCTGGAGACCACAATCAAGTGAAAAATTTCAGAACATGAAGCAAACACTAAACTGACATAGTGGAATATTATTGATCTAGGATGGAAGTATTGAGAAAATTATTATTTCAGAACTTCCAAACAGGGGAAATGTAACCAAAGCGATGAAATCAACCAACCAGAGACGGTGTTCCATTACGGGAACATGGAGCGTACGAATCGGCGTGTCCGTCGATCTGCATTTTAGTCCCTAGGCGATCATTAATGCGAACAGAACAACAGACAACGTGCTTCTGTCAGAAAAGGATGACAAAACGCGGTTTCGCTTAGCGGACTGAGAAAACTAGCCAAGACTGCCAAGAGTAAGAGCCGAGAAGCTAAAAGGTAATTCCGGCAGGGGGAGATCGCGACCACCGACTCACAGACCACCACCGACCCAAGTAACAGAAGAGAACAACGGAAGAGGACAACCGAGCCTGCGCAGCGATTTACATACGGAACGAGCAAGTTTGTACCGATCAGCAGACAGGACAATAATGAATATGTATGAATACGTAAAACATTGATCTACAAATTGTACGGGAAAGGTGCGTGAGGTACGCACGCCAGGAGGAGCGATCCCCCGTGCATCCGGCGCCGCGAATAAAGAATGCCTGCTCTTTAATACTAAATTGGTGTTGAGGAGTCGTTTCCGATTTTAACGCGTTTTTCGGTAACACAGGGAGTCAGATCAAGAGAGCCAGAGAACAACAAAACACCGACAGGCTACAGGACAGAGCAGGAGGAATAAAAAAAAAAAAACAAAACGGAGCCAGAGCCAGGCAGAGAGAGGCGGAGAAAGAAAAAGGAGCCACAGGCTACAGGACAGAGAGAGGGAGGACTGAAAAGACGGGGAGGCAGGGAGCCACTCAGAGCGAGATGGAGAAAGAAGGTGCGGGGGGGGGGGGGGGCGCAAAAAAAAAAGTAAATTTTGCAGCAGGTAAGGAAAGAGAGGGGGCCGGGGGAGAGACAGGGAGGGCCCAGGACGCACAAGAGAGGCAACGGGGCCCCAGTGGCCCAGGACTCACCGCGACTCTCGCTCTCAGCGCTGCTGGCACAATTTAGCCGTTCAGATGCTTCTTTCCCCTCCTCTCCTCCCTGCCTCTTCTGCAGCTCCAGACTCTAGGCCGTCCTCCACCTGAAGAGAATACGTGGGTGTCTTACAGCTCTTACCAGATGAGGCTTCCTAGGCACGTAGCCTAGCTCGCTCGTGCACTACACGCCCGTACCCAACTCCGGGTTACGCGTACAGACCCTACGGTGCACGTTGGTGGCCTGGCCCGCTGCGGGCTATGAAGGGGGATCCTTCCTCCCCCACCTGCATGGACAGGCTCTCTCTTGCCTGCGGCAGGAAGGCAGCTGGCAGCCAGAGCACCTTCAGTTTCTTCTTCTTTACCTTTCGTTGGCGTCTCCAGCTTCAGCCGAGGCAGCTCCTGTCCGCAGCCGGGAAGGGCTTTGTCTATCCCTTTTCGGCCCTGCGCTGCGAGGACGGGCAGAGAGAAGCCACGCGAGCCTGAGACGGCCGCAGGCAACGGCATCCCCGGGGGAAGGACAGACAACCACGTCCTCAGCACGGTCTCTGGGAGAGGGAAAGAAGAAACAGCGACCGTCATTACCGTCGATCGACCCTGGCCAAAGCCTCTCCTTCCGCAGGGGCTTCTGGACACACCGCTCCCTCCCCACGCTACTGCTAAGGGCCCCTGCGCCAAGGGGGAATCCAGTGCGCTTGAGGGACGGCTTGCTGCCTTCACGACAGGGCCTGGGGGCGGCCTAAGGCTATGCAGCACGCTTATGGGGAGGTGCCGGAGCTGGGGGCAGGCGCACGGGGCAAGGGGGGCCAGGGGAGGCTGAGCGGGACCTCCGGTGGGCCGGGGACGCGGCCATCATCTGCGCCCTGGGCACGGGGAAAAGGTCATCGTCCTCCTCCTTTCCCTCTTCCCTTCTGTCAGCTCCCGGGGAACTCACCGCTTCTCGGGAAGCGGCCGCACCCGCAAGCCCCCAGTAATCAACACGAATCCAACCCCAAAAATACACCTCGCGTACCGTACGCGCCACGGCCGCCCGGCACCCGAGCGCCGGAAGACCGCGCCTCCCGCCACGCCCGGCGAACCACGTGACAGGGCCGGCAGCCACTGCGCCAGGAATACAGCTCCCGGCATGCTCTGCGGCACAACCCGGCCGCCCGGCAGCCGCAAGGACTACAGCTCCCGGCATGCTCTGCGGCACAACCCGGCCGCCCGGCGGCCGGTTTGATGCGGAGCCACCCAGCATCCCTGCGAGCACAGCTGCAGGCGCAACAGCAGTTACGCAGGCACAACTAGGCACTAAACAAAGGCTTTCCAACACTGGAGGTCTAGAACAGGTAGACATTAGCACAGAAGCACAAGGGGCTCTGTCACCCTGCACAAATCTCCCCGTGCCTACACACGCACACGTTCAGAAGTCAGTTATCAGAAAACGCCCGACTCAGCCATTTGCCACAGTCACGAGACTCACGACATGACACACGAGGTGGGCTCAGAGTTTTAAGGCAAGAAATACCTCCCACGCCCCCCACCCGAGATCTTTCAGGGTCCACACCTGCCATCGCCCCGCACCAAACCTACCCGGCCAAAGGCTTTCAGGTGGCCCGAAACACTGTACACAGAAAATAACCAGGGACAGACCTGCATTGTTCGGAAGCGAACGATGCCCGACCGGGGCTTCTCTGCGGGGCCCGGCCCCCGCCCCGCCCCCGGCCCGACCCGCACGGAGATACCCCCCGGCCCGCGCCAGGCCTCACCTCACACGGAGACCCACCCGCTGCCCGAACTCACCCACCAGCGCTCTCCGGCCCCCGGACACGGCCGCGCTGCTCTCTCAGGCGGCTGCCGCAGGCGAGGCTCGGCCACCGCCAGGCCTCCAGGCGTCCCGAGGGGCTGCCGGCCACCGCAGGGGATGGCTGCCGGCGGCCGGACCGCCGCGGCGCTCCCCGCCCAGCTCCCAGCAGGCTCCGCCGGCCGCGGGCTTCCCACGCCGGGCCGCAGAGGGGCCCCGGAACCGCACAGGGACGCCTCGCGACCCGGCCGCCACACGCACCGGCCCTTCGGCCTCCACACGCACCGCTCCCGCCCCCGCTCCGACGCGCCGCGCACGCGCCACCGGAAGCCCGAGCCCCGCGGGGCGGCCCTTAAAGGGCGGCCGGAAGGAGCGGCCCCCACCGGCCCCGCCCCCGCGCCGGACCGCCCCCGCGCCCAGCCGGTGAGCGCCAGCGCCCCCTGCTGGCCGGGCCGCGCTCAGCTCGCGAGGGCGCCGAGGGCCGGGCGGGGCGGGACGCCCCGGCTCGGGGCCAGCGCCTTCTCGGAGCGAGCGGGAAACCCCTGCGGGCCCCGGTCACGGCCGGGCACAGCCGCGCGCCCTCCGAGAGCTGCTGAACGGGGCTGCCGCTCGTGACACATACCGAGCCGTCTGCGACGGGAGCGGGCAGAGGAGGAAGAGGCCGGCGGCCGCGGGGCCTGGCCGCAGGCGGGGGGGGGGGCTGGGGCCCGGGGGCCGCCCTGCTGGGTCACTGCCCTGCGCCGCACCGCGCTGGGGGCTGGGGCCCGACCGGCGCCGGGCGACCGGGGGCAGCCACGAGCAGGGGGCCTGAGCTTAGCCACGGCCTGCAAAACACCCCGAAGCGTGAGACGCTGCAAGGCCAAGGTGGTCCTTGGCAATGGGGGCGCCTGGGCTCGGCCTCCGCCTTACCCGTCCTGGGTCTGCGTGGCGTTCCAGGGTAATGGTGTTTTCCTTGTGCGGAAGGTGGGCTGGCCGGTCGGCCGTGCCCCGGCCGTTACCGATCCTGCCAAAGGCGCTCGCACGCTCTGGCCCATTACTGCTGCGGTGCCGCGCCGTAGCAGAAAGGTGTTGTGTTTTCTCACAAAAAGCCTCCTATGGTCAGTTGAAGAAATAACCTCCTTCCGTGGCACTGACTCTTTTTGTACAGTCCATAGCCGGCTTTCGGCTTTTGTCTTTACAGCATTCAGTTTGCTTTCTGCCTAGCTTTCTACCTGCTGTGAAACATTTGGATGGTTTTTTCTTGTTGTTTTTTTTTCCCCCTACTTGCTCCACAACTCCCACACCAACCACCCAGCGCGGCTCGCCTTTCAGCCCCCAGACCGAGGAGCCTTGCCCTGGGACGGCCCTTACATGTCAGCAGAGTTGTTCCAGCTCTCACCCTGTCCCTACCCAGCTGAGGACGTCTGTGTCCGTGGGAGGCACCCAGACACTCCCCCTGCAGCGTGGCAGCCCCCTGCCCCGTCAGAGAAAACTGCGGCAATATCGGCTAAGTTTAAAAGCGTCAGCAGGAGGTGCAGAATACGTAAATAAAGCGGCGGTTGGCTGCCGGGTATGGGTGCGATATAAATACATTTTGTTTACAGGCCTTTGTGCCTATTCAGCGTTGAACGGCACCGCAGCCCACCCACCCCGGGGCTCACGGGGCTCGGAGAAGGGTCTCTCCAAGGGCACAACCTAAGGCAGCGCAGGAAGCCCAGCTGCCACGCTCCCAGTCGCTACGGGACGCTTGCTTACAGCTACGCCGACGAGGGTACGGATGAGGCTGGAACTAGCAGAAATGCTGACTCTTCTGGCCTTTTATTTGTGGAAGGTACAGCGCGCGAGCCTCGGCGGCTCACAGGAGAAGCGTGCAGTGCTGCCTGACTCTCATTCTCAGCTCACGTACTACTGCCAAAGCTCCTGCCCTGTGCTGTGCCAGATGCCGGCTGGCGTGAGCACCTGGGCTCCTGAGGGACCCCCTTGTCCTGAGAGCCAGAGGTACTCACTTCCCTTTGCATGAGGCCTGTAGGAGATATACCCTGCAATTTAAAAAATCCGTATCAAATGTGGCAGACTCAAAAGAGGGCATTTTTAAAAAGGCAGGTTTGTTTTCTTTGTTAACTTTACGATCTACAGCCTAGCAAAGAGCTCCCTTCCAGTGTCAGTCGCTTGGCTTTCTCCCCTACTGACGAGGTCCCAGCCTCCCGGTGAGATCTCGCTGGAGATATTCTGAGTTTCCCTCGAGTACGTGGCTGCCCTGGCCCGAGGCCAGCGAAGAAGCTGACTTTGCCCGTGCCTGAATCAGCAACACGTCCAGCAGGCGACTTGCAGAGCCCAGGGAACCCTCGTAAAGAGGTTTGGGGGTGGGGCGCGCCACATCTGCGGCATCGGCCGTGGGAAAGGACCGGCGCAGTAAAACAGGTGGGTGAAACCGCGGTCCGCGCCAATACGTGCTGCTGCCTGGGGCATCGCTTTGCTGCGGGTCAAGTCAGATGCTCTCTGTAAGAGTCAGTCAGGGTAAAGGCAGCAGCAGATTTCTTTTCTGCTCATTTTAACAAAGGCTGGACGGAGCCCATAGAGGAAGGCACTACGCGTCTTGCTGGGTTGGTTTCCCTGCCTTCTCGTAAGCTGTCGCGGAAACTTGCACGAGGAAAGCCTGTGCAAGCTGATGACAGCCACACACGGTTGAAGAGGGAGCAGACGGTGAGAGCAGAGGTACGCGCTCAGGCTGTGCGCTGGAAGCTAATGCCAATGCTGCAAAATAAAGAGTGGATTTTCTTTTTTGGGTTTAGGTGAGCGCTAAACATGACATGTGCATATGTGCGTGTGTCTCTCGCAGGTTTTTGTCATACACCCCACCCTCCCACCCCAAAAAAACAACCCACACATGCCACGCGTTAAACAGTGGTTTTCCGTTGTACTTAGAAGTGCTTACATAGGTGTGTTGGTTTTTTTCTTTTTTATTTTTTAATGCAGAAACAGCAATACGATAGATTTAATACAGCTAGCAATTAGATGGGTGTAGCTTTAGAGCGTCGGCTGTTTACAAAGCAACCGCACACCTTCTTTAACTCACAGTTTAAACAAATGAACTTGCAGTGCATCACACGTGCTTTGTACAGTCACGTTCCACACGGCAGGCCAGATGCTTCACCCTGCCTTGTCCTTGTTGCCCCGACTCCAACGGGACCGCCGAGGCCATCCTGGGGACAGCGCCGCTTTCTAGCAGCTGGGTTGCTTGCCTGGACGCCCCACAGACAAAGAGTCATTTCCCCACTGAACCTCTTCTCAAATAATTTCCTAGCCCTGCAGGCCCCACGTCCTTTGGTTCATATTTCCTTTTTTCCGGGCTTGATGCACAGGACCGACGATTTCCAGAAATAGAAACAGAGGCTGATTCAGTCCAGGCTCAACATTCTCTGACCTAAACCAAACTGTCTTCGAAGAGATAGCTGTACCGTAGGCACCACCTCGGGAACAGAAGTTGCCCTGTCATAAAAAAAAAAAAAAAAAAAAAGAAGGAAAACAAGGCATTTCAGGCTGAGGAGGCTGAGCGGTGTGCTGGGGGCGGTGGGGGTTGGAAAGAAACAGTTCAGACGATCAGAGCGAGCTTAGCGTTGCAAAGCGTGCCATTATTTTTAATTTGGCAGTCAGAAGACAATAGATTCTGACACTGATTTCCTGTGTGCTGCGGGAGTTCTCTCCTCAGCATTCCTGTGCACCATTTTACTTTTGTGTCCCGTCCGCTTCGCTTTTGCGCTGTAGCTCTCCGGTTCTAGCTACGCTTCCCACCACCCCCGTTACTCTTTGACAAGCCCAGCTCTCACTGTGCTTCCCTTCCCTTCCCTTCCCTTCCCGTATGCGCGTGCAGGGAAAAGCCCGCGCGTCTGCCACTACAGGACACGCTCTGGGAGGCAGGAGAGATGACGACGCTCCCTGACAGAGGACACAGCTGAGGGGTGGTCCGCCGGGGCTGGGGAGATGGCAGCACCTTCCCTCAGCTGCCCCATCCGAGCACAGGTGCAGGTGAGCACTGAGGAGAGACAAGCAGGCAGGAGCCGCAGAGCGAGAGAGAAAATAAAATTCACGGGTGGGTGCTACTTGCGTCTCATTTTTAGCGCAAGGGATGAATTCTCAGCACATTCTTGGAGCTGCCCCTTTGGGACTCACGGAGAAGAGGGAGGTTGGCCACGCAGTGCAGCCCAGCTCTGCTTCCCCTAAATGGTTTTACTGTTCAGGTGTTGCCCTAATCTGGCCGGTGCCCCTGCAAAGAGTTTGGGATTTCTGCTGCCTCTCCGGGCCAGCCGCAGACCCTGACTTCATCGCAGCGAATGACCCTGCGCTCGTCAGAGCGGTTGCCGAGTCACATCCCGCTGCCTTCCCTGCAGAACCGGTGACCCTTTTTCAGCCCTTGCCCCCTCTTCTCTCCGCTCGTTGCCCATCCCTTTATCAGTGCCGGCACCGATCCTGCCTCCAGCTCGCCCTGTCTCCACCTGCGAGCGCCCAACAGGAGCTAAATGTCTCCTCAAGGACGCACGGAAGAGACGCGCAGGTAACCCAGCACAGACCCCCTGCAAACATCTTCTTTCCATTTTCTTTCCTCTCCTGACACGAAGAGATGACTTAGGAAAAAGCGTACTGCTCGCATTTCACCTGCACTGCTTCTACTTTCACTTTCGCTCTCCTTGGCAGTAATTAATAGCGGTGGCTGGGGGGGCTGGGGCATTCCCCCAAAGCGGCTGCAGTTACATCCGGGCGGTTGTGGCACTCCATTAGCTCTGTAGTTTTTAAATCTAAATCTTCTGGAATTGTTAGTTCTGCTCAGGAATCACCCGTACCTGCAAATTTTCTTAATAGCTACGCTTGACCCCAGCCACTGTTTAACAGCTCACCTTTATTTCTCTTCATTTAAGAACCTAAAGCTTCGTTTACTGCTTGGGTTGGAAGCAGGAGCTGTCGCTGCCTCTGAACTTTCTAACAGCCCTGTTACAATTTCAGTACTACCCGCTCCCAATTTAGCTTTCCGGGTCGATTTTCATTCTAGATTCGAAAATTTCCTTATTTTGTTTCTGATCAGGAGTCATTAATGCCTGCAGTTGATTTAGTAACGGCTGTATTTAGATTGAGCTATTAATGACTCGCAACTCTATTTATGGCATAAAAAAGGACTGCCTTTATTTTTTTTAACTACAGATTAGGAATAATGACTGCCTGGTTTGTTCAGTAATAGGTGTGATTAAATTTAGTCACGACTCCTCCCTAAATAATATGTATTTATTTGCACTCTAACAATTTAACCTTCCCTTTACCGGCCAGGGGCACCGACAAGTGCCCGTGCGTACCTCCGCTCCCCCTGCGCCGGCTCCCCAGGGAACAGCCTCTTACCCTGACCAGAGCCTGCAGCGGCCCGTTGTCATCCCAGCTCCTCGCCCTCGAGAAAGCGGCCGCCTGAAGCGGCGGCAGCTCCGCTGCTGCCCAGAGGGGACGGAAATGGCGCGGGGTAAAGCTCTCCGGGCCGCCTGCGTCCCGCGCGGAGGCGGTGACCTCAGCAGCCTGTACGCTGTTGGGGCCGAGCCAACAACCTGAGGAGGAGTCGCAGGGCGTAGCTGTTTCTGCAACAACCACGCTTTCCCGCCTGGCTGGACAAGAAAGCGGGGCCTGCGGGGGCCTGGAGAGGCAGCATCGCTGCAGGTTGTGCCACGGCTGTTGAGAGGCCAAGGCAACACCTGAAACAGTGAACGGCACAACTAGTGAAAACCCCCAAGGTTCCGGGTTCAGTAAAGACAGGAATTGCAGCAGCACAATAAAATGATCTCACGAGGGGAAAAAAAACAGCAAAGCAAAAACCAAACCCCAAACAGAACCCCATACCACTAACCCGTCTCACCGCCCCCTCAGCGCCCAAAACAGCATCCTGGGAGAAAAAAAGCAAAGCAGGCCACAAGGGACCTTTCTAGTACAGATGCCGCCAAAGAGTGCCAAGCTCTGGAATCCTTACCTCAGGCAACGCCTCCGCTTCTCTAAACGCCAGAGCACGCCTGCCCGGGGGGCTGAGACAGCCCCAAAGCTGCGACCGCCCGAGGGAACACGGGAGCACCGACGCCAGAGAAGCCCAGGGCCAGAGCCGGGGCTCTTCCACCCCCGGGCCCCGCCCCCGCCCTTCCCACAGCGCCCCGCGAAAGGGGCGGGCCGAGCCCCCCGGGGGGTGAAGGCCCCGGGAGCCGGACGAGAGCCGCCTGGAGTTCCCGGCACGGGAGGGAGGGGGGAGAGAAAACACCCAAACCGAGCCCCCCGAGCGGAGCAAACACAGGCTCGGGCTGTTGCCGGGGGGCGGGGCCTGTCGCTAAGGGGAGAGAGCCGGCACCGCCCCCCGGGCCGTTGCCGGGGGGTGGGGCCTGTCGCTAAGGGGAGAGAGCCGGCACCGACCCCCGGGCCGTTGCCGGGGGGTGGGGCCTGTCACTAAGGGGGTGTGTCCAAAGGGACGCTGGCAATGCCCCTGGAGCCATCACCAAGGGCAGGGCCTGTTGCTATGGAGGGTGGGGCCAGGCAGCACCAGCAACACCCCCAGGCTGTCACCAGGGGGTGGGACCTGTTGCTAACTGGGGATGCTGGGGAGCACACGAGCACGGCCCCACCCCACCAGGCCCTCGCCAGGGGGCGGGGCCTGTCGCAAAGGTGGGTGGGGCCAGAGGGGTCAGATATCAGCCCGCGCGTATAGACCAGTGCGTCCCAGTAATGACCAACATGCCACACAGTATGGATGCCAGTACATCCCAGCTCCCTCCCAGCGACGCCCAGTACATCCCAGTTCCCTCCCAGTACATCCCAGTTGCCTACCAGTGCAGCCCAGTACATCCCAGATCCCTCCCAGTCCCTCCCAGTTCCTTCCCAGTCCGTCCCAGTACATCCCAGTTCCCTCACAGTACATCCCAGTTCCCTCCCAGTTCACACACAGTTCACTCCCAGTTCCATTCCAGTACATCCCAGTACATGCCAGTTGCCTCCCAGTTTCCTCTAAGTACATCCCAGTACTTCAAAGTTCCCTCCCAGTACATCCCAGTTCCCTCACAGTACATCCCAGTACTTCACAGTTCACTCCCACTACATCCCAGTACGTCCCAGTTCCCCCTTGGTACATAACACTTCCCTCCCAATACATCCCAGTTCCCTCCCATTACATCCCGATTCCCTCCCAGTACATCCCAGTTCCCTGCCAGTATGTCCCAGTACATCCCAGTTCCCTCACAGTACATCCCAGTTCCCTCCCAGTACATCCCAGTACATCCCAGTTCCCTCCCAGTACATACCAGTTCCCTCCCAGTACATCCCAGTACATCCTGGTACATCCCAGTTCCCAACCAGTACATCCTACTACATACCAGTTCCCTCCCAGTTCCCTCCCAGTTCCATCCCAGTTCCATCCCAGTACATCCCAGTACTTCACAGTTCCCTCCCAGTACATCCCAGTTCCCTCTAAGTACATCCCAGTACTTCACAGTTCCCTCCCAGTACATCCCAGTACGTCCCAGTTCCCCTCAGTACATAACACTTCCCTCCCAGTACATACCAGTACATCCCAGTGTCCTCACACTACGTCCCAGTTCCCTCACAGTACATCCCAGTTCCCTACCAGTACATCCCAGTTCTCTCCCAGTTCCTTCCCAGTACATAACAGTTACCTCCCAGTACATCCCAGTAGATCCTGGTACATCCCAAATCCATGCCAGTTCCACCCGGTACAACCCAGTACAAGCCTGTACATCCTAGTTCCTCCACGGTACATCCCTGTGCATCCCCGCACATTGTAGTGCCTCCCAGTACATCCCAGGTCCCTCCCAGTACTGGGAGGGACCTGGGATGTACTGGGAGGGAACTGGGATGTACTGGGATGTAATGGGACGGAACTGGGATGTAATGGGACGGAACTGGGAAAGAAGTGGTAGTGAACCGGGAGGGAATTGGGATGTATGGGGATGAACTGGTAGGGAACTGGGATGTACTGGCATGGAACGGGGATGTATTGGGATGTACAGGAACAGAACTGGAATGTACTGCGATGTACTGGGATGTACTGGGAGCAAATTGGAATTTACTGGGATGTACTGGGAGGAAACTGGGATATACTGGGTGGAAACTGGAGTATACTGGGAGGCACTGGGAGGGAAGTGGGTGTCAACTGGGACATTCCAGTTTCCTCCCAGTACATCCCAGTTCCCTACCAGTGCAGCCCAGTACATCCCATTTCCCTCCCAGTCCGTCCCAGTTCCCTCCCAGTCCGTCCCAGTTCCCTCCCAGTACATCCCAGTTCCCTCACAGTTCACACACAGTTCACTCCCAGTTCCATTCCAGTACATCCCAGTACATGCCAGTTGCCTCCAAGTTTCCTCTAAGTACATCCCAGTACTTCAAAGTTCCATCCCAGTACATCCCAGTTCCCTCCCACTCCGTCCCAGTACATCCCAGTTCCCTCCCAGTACATCCTACTACATACCAGTTCCCTCCCAGTTCACTCCCAGTACACAACAGTTACCTCCCAGTACGTCCCAGTTCCCTCCCAGTACGTCCCAGTACATCCCAGTTCCGTCCCAGTTCCCTACCAGTGCGTCCTAGTTCCCTCCCAGTACGTCCCAGTTCCCTCTTAGTCCATTCCAGTTCCCTCCAGTATATCCCAGTACATCCCAGTTCCCTCCAGTACATCTCAGTTCCCTCACAGTTCACACACAGTTCACTACCAGTTCCATTCCAGTACATCCCAGTACATGCCAGTTCCCTCCCAGTACATCCCAGTTCCCTCACAGTTCACACACAGTTCACTCCCAGTTCCATTCCAGTACATCCCAGTACATGCCAGTTCCCTCCCAGTACATCACACTACATCCCAGTTCCCTCCCAGTTCCTGCTAAGTACACCCCAGTACTTCACAGTTCCCTCCCAGCACATCCCAGTACGTCCCAGTTCCCCTCAGTACATAACACTTCCCTCCCAGTACATACCAGTACATCCCAGTGTCCTCACAGTACGTCCCAGTTCCCTCCCAGTACATCCCAGTTCCCTCCCAGTCCGTCCCAATCCCCTCCCAGTACATCCCAGTTCCCTCCCAGTATGTCCCAGTACATCCCAGTTCCCTCCCAGTAAATCCCAGTTCCCTCCCAGTTCCCTCCCAGTACATACCAGTTCCCTCCCAGTACATCCCAGTACATCCTGGTACATCCCAGTTCCCACCCAGTACATCCTACTACATACCAGTTCACTCCCAGTACATCCCAGTTCCATCCCAGTACATCCCAGTTCCTTCCCAGTTCCTTCCCAGTACATAACAGTTACCTCCCAGTACATCCCAGTACATCCCAGTACATCCTGGTACATCCCAAATCCCTGCCAGTTCCACCCGGTACAACCCAGTACAAGCCTGTACATCCTAGTTCCTCCACAGTACATCCCAGGGCATCCCCGCACATTGTAGTGCCTCCCAGTACATCCCAGTTCCCTCCCAGTACTGGGAGGGACCTGGGATGTACTGGGAGGGACCTGGGATGTACTGGGATGTAATGGGACGGAACTGGGATGTATTGGGAGGCACTGGGAAAGAAGTGGTAGTGAACCGGGAGGGAATTGGGATGTACGGGGATGAACTGGTAGGAAACTGGGATGTACTGGCATGGAACGGGGATGTATTGGGATGTACAGGAACAGAACTGGAATGTACTGCGATGTACTGGGAGCAAACTGGGATTTACTGGGATGTACTGGGAGGAAACTGGGATATACTGGGAGGAAACTGGGATATACTGGGAGGAAACTGGGAGGGAAGTGGGTGTCAACTGGGACATTCCAGTTTCCTCCCAGTACATCCCAGTTCCCTACCAGTGCAGCCCAGTACATCCCAGTTCCCTCCCAGTCCGTCCCAATCCCCTCCCAGTACATCCCAGTTCCCTGCCAGTATGTCCCAGTACATCCCAGTTCCCTCCCAGTACATACCAGTTCCCTCCCAGTTCCCTCCCACTACATCCCAGTACATCCCAGTTCCCTCCCAGTACATACCAGTTCCCTCCCAGTACATCCCAGTTCCCTCCCGGTACATCCCAGTTCCCACCCAGTACATCCTCCTACATACCAGTTCCCTCCCAGTTCACTCCCAGTACATCCCAGTACTTCACAGTTCCATCCCAGTACATCCCAGTACGTCCCAGTTCCCCTCAGTACATAACACTTCCCTCCCAGTACATAACAGTACATCCCAGTGTCCTCACAGTACGTCCCAGTTCCCTCCCAGTACATCCCAGTTCCCTACCAGTACATCCCAGTTCCCTCCCTGTTCCTTCCCAGTACATAACAGTTACCTCCCAGTACATCCCAGTAGATCCTGGTACATCCCAAATCCCTGCCAGTTCCACCCGGTACAACCCAGTACAAGCCTGTACATCCTAGTTCCTCCACAGTACATCCCAGGGCATCCCCGCACATTGTAGTGCCTCCCAGTACATCCCAGTTCCCTCCAAGTACTGGGAGGGAACTGGGATGTACTGGGAGGGAACTGGGACGTACTGGGAGGGAACTGGGATGTACTGGGATGTAATGGGACGGAACTGGGATGTATTGGGAGGCACTGGGAAACAAGTGGTAGTGAACCGGGAGGGAATTGGGATGTACGGGGATGAACTGGTAGGGAACTGGGATGTACTGGCATGGAACGGGGATGTATTGGGATGTACAGGAACGGAACTGGAATGTACTGCGATGTACTGGGATGTACTGGGAGCAAACTGGGATTTACTGGGATGTACTGGGAGGAAACTGGGATATACTGGGAGGAAACTGGGATATACTGGGAGGCACTGGGAGGGAAGTGGGTGTCAACTGGGACATTCCAGTTTCCTCCCAGTACATCCCAGTTCCCTACCAGTGCAGCCCAGTACATCCCAGATCCCTCCCAGTACATCCCAGTTCCCTCCCAGTCCGTCCCAGTACATCCCAGTACATCCCAGTTCCCTCACAGTACATCCCAGTTCCCTCACAGTTCACTCCCAGTTCCATTCCAGTACAGCCCAGTACATGCCACTTTCCTCCAAGTAAATCCCAGTTCCCTCCCACTACATCCAAGTTCCCTCCCACTTCCCTCTAAGTACATCCCAGTACTTCACAGTTCACTCCCAGTACATCCCAGTTCCCCCTCGGTACATAACAGTTCCCTCCCAGTACACCCCAGTACATCCCAGTTCCCTCCCAGTATGTCCCACTACATCCCAGTTCCCTCCCAGTCCATCCCAGTTCCCTCCCAGTAAATCCCAATTCCCAACACTTTCCACCCAGTACATACCAGTTCCCTACCAGTACATCCCAGTTCCCTCTAAGTACATCCCAATACTTCATAGTTCCCTCCCAGCACGTCCCAGTACGTCCCAGTTCCCCTCAGTACATAACACTTCCCTCCCAGTACATACCAGTACATCCCAGTGTCCTCACAGTACATCCCAGTTCCCTACCAGTACATCCCAGTTCTCTCCCAGTTCACTCCCAGTACACAACAGTTACCTCCCAGTACATCCCAGTACATCCCAGTAGATCCTGGTACATCCCAAATCCCTGCCAGTTCCACCCGGTACAACCCAGTACAAGCCTGTACATCCTAGTTCCTCCACAGTACATCCCAGGGCATCCCCGCACATTGTAGTGCCTCCCAGTACATCCCAGTTCCCTCCCAGTACTGGGAGGGACCTGGGATGTACTGGGAGGGAACTGGGATGTACTGGGAGGGACCTGGGATGTACTGGGATGTAATGGGACGGAACTGGGATGTAATGGGACGGAACTGGGAAAGAAGTGGTAGTGAACCGGGAGGGAACTGGAATGTACGGGGATGAACTGGTTGGGAACTGGGATGTACTGGCATGGAACGGGGATGTATTGGGATGTACAGGAACAGAACTGGAATGTACAGCGATGTATTGGCATGTACTGGCAGCGAGCTGGGATTTACTGGGATGTACTGGGAGGAAACTGGGATATACTGGGAGGAAACTGGGATATACTGGGAGGCATTGGGAGGGAAGTGGGTGTCAACTGGGACATTCCAGTTTCCTCCCAGTACATCCCAGTTCCCTACCAGTGCAGCCCAGTACATCCCAGTTCCCTCCCAGTCCGTCCCAATCCCCTTCCAGTACATCCCAGTTCCCTGCCAGTATGTCCCAGTACATCCCAGTTCCCTCCCAGTACATACCAGTTCCCTCCCAGTACATACCAGTTCCCTCCCAGTACATCCCAGTACATCCTGGTACATCCCAGTTCCCACCCAGTACATCCTACTACATACCAGTTCCCTCCCAGTTCACTCCCAGTACATCCCAGTACTTCACAGTTCCCTCCCAGTACATCCCAGTACGCACCGGTTCCCCTCTGTACATAACACTTCCCTCCCAGTACAAAACAGTACATCCCAGTGTCCTCACAGTACGTCCCAGTTCCCTCACAGTTCATCCCAGTTCCCTACCAGTACGTCCCAGTTCCCTCCCAGTTCACTCCCAGTACATAACAGTTACCTCCCAGTACATCCCAGTACATCCCAGTAGATCCTGGTACATCCCAAATCCCTGCTAGTTCCACCCGGTACAACCCAGTACAAGCCTGTACATCCTAGTTCCTCCACAGTACATCCCAGGGCATCCCCGCACATTGTAGTGCCTCCCAGTACATCCCAGTTCCCTACCAGTGCAGCCCAGTACATCCCAGTTCCCTCCCAGTCCGTCCCAATCCCCTCCCAGTACATCCCAGTTCCCTGCCAGTATGTCCCAGTACATCCCAGTTCCCTCCCAGTACATCCCAGTTCCCTCCCAGTACATCCCAGTTCCCTCCCAGTTCCCTCCCACTACATCCCAGTACATCCCAGTTCCCTCCCAGTACATCCCAGTTCCCTCCCAGTACATCCCAGTACATCCTGGTACATCCCAGTTCCCACCCAGTACATCCTACTACATACCAGTTCCCTCCCAGTTCACTCCCAGTACATCCCAGTACTTCACAGTTCCCTCCCAGTACATCCCAGTACGTCCCAGTTCCCCTCAGTACATAACACTTCCCTCCCAGTACATACCAGTACATCCCAGTGTCCTCACAGTACGTCCCAGTTCCCTCCCAGTACATCCCAGTTCCATCCCAGTATATCCCAGTTACCTCCCTGTTCCTTCCCAGTACATAACAGTTACCTCCCAGTACATCCCAGTAGATCCTGGTACATCCCAAATCCCTGCCAGTTCCACCCGGTACAACCCAGTACAAGCCTGTACATCCTAGTTCCTCCACAGTACATCCCAGGGCATCCCCGCACATTGTAGTGCCTCCCAGTACATCCCAGTTCCCTCCCAGTACTGGGAGGGACCTGGGATGTACTGGAAGGGAACTGGGATGTACTGGGAGGGACCTGGGATGTACTGGGATGTAATGGGACGGAACTGGGATGTAATGGGACGGAACTGGGAAAGAAGTGGTAGTGAACCGGGAGGGAACTGGAATGTACGGGGATGAACTGGTTGGGAACTGGGATGTACTGGCATGGAACGGGGATGTATTGGGATGTACAGGAACGGAACTGGAATGTACTGCAATGTACTGGGATGTACTGGCAGCGAACTGGGATTTACTGGGATGTACTGGGAGGAAACTGGGATATACTGGGAGGCACTGGGAGGGAAGTGGGTGTCAACTGGGACATTCCAGTTTCCTCCCAGTACATCCCAGTTCCCTACCAGTGCATCCCAGTACATCCCAGATCCCTCACAGTACATCCCAGTTCCCTCACAGTTCACACACAGTTCACTCCCAGTTCCATTCCAGTACATCCCAGTACATGCCACTTTCCTCCAAGTAAATCCCAGTTCCCTCCCACTACATCCAAGTTCCCTCCCACTTCCCTCTAAGTACATCCCAGTACTTCACAGTTCACTCCCAGTACATCCCAGTTCCCCCTCGGTACATAACAGTTCCCTCCCAGTACACCCCAGTACATCCCAGTTCCCTCCCAGTATGTCCCACTACATCCCAGTTCCCTCCCAGTCCATCCCAGTTCCCTCCCAGTAAATCCCAATTCCCAACACTTTCCACCCAGTACATCCCAGTTCCCTCCCAGTACATCCCAGTTCCCTCTAAGTACATCCCAGTACTTCACAGTTCCCTCCCAGTTCACTCCCAGTTCCCTCCCAGTACATCCCAGTTCCCTCTAAGTACATCCCAATACTTCATAGTTCCCTCCCAGAACGTCCCAGTACGTCCCAGTTCCCCTCAGTACATAACACTTCCCTCCCAGTACATATCAGTACATCCCAGTGTCCTCACAGTACATCCCAGTTCCCTACCAGTACATCCCAGTTCTCTCCCAGTTCACTCCCAGTACACAACAGTTACCTCCCAGTACATCCCAGTACATCCCAGTAGATCCTGGTACATCCCAAATCCCTGCCAGTTCCACCCGGTACAACCCAGTACAAGCCTGTACATCCTAGTTCCTCCACAGTACATCCCAGGGCATCCCCGCACATTGTAGTGCCTCCCAGTACATCCCAGTTCCCTCCCAGTACTGGGAGGGACCTGGGATGTACTGGGAGGGAACTGGGACGTACTGGGAGGGAACTGGGATGTACTGGGATGTAATGGGACGGAACTGGGATGTATTGGGAGGCACTGGGAAAGAAGTGGTAGTGAACCGGGAGGGAATTGGGATGTACTGGGATGAACTGGTAGGAAACTGGGATGTACTGGCATGGAACGGGGATGTATTGGGATGGACAGGAACAGAACTGGAATGTACAGCGATGTATTGGCATGTACTGGCAGCGAGCTGGGATTTACTGGGATGTACTGGGAGGAAACTGGGATATACTGGGAGGAAACTGGGATATACTGGGAGGCATTGGGAGGGAAGTGGGTGTCAACTGGGACATTCCAGTTTCCTCCCAGTACATCCCAGTTCCCTACCAGTGCAGCCCAGTACATCCCAGTTCCCTCCCAGTCCGTCCCAATCCCCTCCCAGTACATCCCAGTTCCCTGCCAGTATGTCCCAGTACATCCCAGTTCCCTCCCAGTACATACCAGTTCCCTCCCAGTACATCCCAGTTCCCACCCAGTACATCCTACTACATACCAGTTCCCTCCCAGTTCACTCCCAGTACATCCCAGTACTTCACAGTTCCCTCCCAGTACATCCCAGTACGTCCCAGTTCCCCTCAGTACATAACACTTCCCTCCCAGTACATAACAGTACATCCCAGTGTCCTCACAGTACGTCCCAGTTCCCTCACAGTACATCCCAGTTCCCTACCAGTACATCCCAGTTCCCTCCCTGTTCCTTCCCAGTACATAACAGTTACCTCCCAGTACATCCCAGTAGATCCTGGTACATCCCAAATCCCTGCCAGTTCCACCCGGTACAACCCAGTACAAGCCTGTACATCCTAGTTCCTCCACAGTACATCCCAGGGCATCCCCGCACATTGTAGTGCCTCCCAGTACATCCCAGTTCCCTCCCAGTACTGGGAGGGACCTGGGATGTACTGGGAGGGAACTGGGACGTACTGGGAGGGAACTGGGATATACTGGGATGTAATGGGACGGAACTGGGATGTAATGGGACGGAACTGGGAAAGAAGTGGTAGTGAACCGGGAGGGAACTGGAATGTACGGGGATGAACTGGTTGGGAACTGGGATGTACTGGCATGGAACGGGGATGTATTGGGATGTACAGGAACGGAACTGGAATGTACTGCGATGTACTGGGATGTACTGGCAGCGAGCTGGGATTTACTGGGATGTACTGGGAGGAAACTGGGATATACTGGGAGGCACTGGGAGGGAAGTGGGTGTCAACTGGGACATTCCAGTTTCCTCCCAGTACATCCCAGTTCCCTACCAGTGCATCCCAGTACATCCCAGATCCCTCCCAGTACATCCCAGTTCCCTCCCAGTCCGTCCCAGTACATCCCAGTACATCCCAGTTCCCTCACAGTACATCCCAGTTCCCTCACAGTTCACACACAGTTCACTCCCAGTTCCATTCCAGTACATCCCAGTACATGCCACTTTCCTCCAAGTAAATCCCAGTTCCCTCCCACTACATCCAAGTTCCCTCCCACTTCCCTCTAAGTACATCCCAGTACTTCACAGTTCACTCCCAGTACATCCCAGTTCCCCCTCGGTACATAACAGTTCCCTCCCAGTACACCCCAGTACATCCCAGTTCCCTCCCAGTATGTCCCACTACATCCCAGTTCCCTCCCAGTCCATCCCAGTTCCCTCCCAGTAAATCCCAATTCCCAACACTTTCCACCCAGTACATCCCAGTTCCCTCCCAGTACATCCCAGTTCCCTCTAAGTACATCCCAGTACTTCACAGTTCCCTCCCAGTTCACTCCCAGTTCCCTCCCAGTACATCCCAGTTCCCTCTAAGTACATCCCAATACTTCATAGTTCCCTCCCAGAACGTCCCAGTACGTCCCAGTTCCCCTCAGTACATAACACTTCCCTCCCAGTACATACCAGTACATCCCAGTGTCCTCACAGTACATCCCAGTTCCCTCCCAGTACATCCCAGTTCTCTCCCAGTTCACTCCCAGTACACAACAGTTACCTCCCAGTACATCCCAGTACATCCCAGTAGATCCTGGTACATCCCAAATCCCTGCCAGTTCCACCCGGTACAACCCAGTACAAGCCTGTACATCCTAGTTCCTCCACTGTACATCCCAGGGCATCCCCGCACATTGTAGTGCCTCCCAGTACATCCCAGTTCCCTCCCAGTACTGGGAGGGACCTGGGATGTACTGGGAGGGAACTGGGACGTACTGGGAGGGAACTGGGATGTACTGGGATGTAATGGGACGGAACTGGGATGTATTGGGAGGCACTGGGAAAGAAGTGGTAGTGAACCGGGAGGGAATTGGGATGTACTGGGATGAACTGGTAGGAAACTGGGATGTACTGGCATGGAACGGGGATGTATTGGGATGTACAGGAACAGAACTGGAATGTACAGCGATGTATTGGCATGTACTGGCAGCGAGCTGGGATTTACTGGGATGTACTGGGAGGAAACTGGGATATACTGGGAGGAAACTGGGATATACTGGGAGGCATTGGGAGGGAAGTGGGTGTCAACTGGGACATTCCAGTTTCCTCCCAGTACATCCCAGTTCCCTACCAGTGCAGCCCAGTACATCCCAGTTCCCTCCCAGTCCGTCCCAATCCCCTCCCAGTACATCCCAGTTCCCTGCCAGTATGTCCCAGTACATCCCAGTTCCCTCCCAGTACATACCAGTTCCCTCCCAGTACATCCCAGTTCCCTCCCAGTTCCCTCCCACTACATCCCAGTACATCCCAGTTCCCTCCCAGTACATACCAGTTCCCTCCCAGTACATCCCAGTACATCCTGGTACATCCCAGTTCCCACCCAGTACATCCTACTACATACCAGTTCCCTCCCAGTTCACTCCCAGTACATCCCAGTACTTCACAGTTCCCTCCCAGTACGTCCCAGTTCCCCTCAGTACATAACACTTCCCTCCCAGTACATAACAGTACATCCCAGTGTCCTCACAGTACGTCCCAGTTCCCTCCCAGTACATCCCAGTTCCCTACCAGTACATAACAGTTACCTCCGTGTTCCTTCCCAGTACATAACAGTTACCTCCCAGTACATCCCAGTAGATCCTGGTACATCCCAAATCCCTGCCAGTTCCACCCGGTACAACCCAGTACAAGCCTGTACATCCTAGTTCCTCCACAGTACATCCCAGGGCATCCCCGCACATTGTAGTGCCTCCCAGTACATCCCAGTTCCCTCCCAGTACTGGGAGGGACCTGGGATGTACTGGGAGGGAACTGGGATGTACTGGGAGAGACCTGGGATGTACTGGGATGTAATGGGACGGAACTGGGATGTATTGGGAGGCACTGGGAAAGAAGTGGTAGTGAACCGGGAGGGAATTGGGATGTACGGGGATGAACTGGTAGGGAACTGGGATGTACTGGCATGGAACGGGGATGTATTGGGATGTACAGGAACAGAACTGGAATGTACAGCGATGTATTGGCATGTACTGGCAGCGAGCTGGGATTTACTGGGATGTACTGGGAGGAAACTGGGATATACTGGGAGGAAACTGGGATATACTGGGAGGCATTGGGAGGGAAGTGGGTGTCAACTGGGACATTCCAGTTTCCTCCCAGTACATCCCAGTTCCCTACCAGTGCAGCCCAGTACATCCCAGTTCCCTCCCAGTCCGTCCCAATCCCCTCCCAGTACATCCCAGTTCCCTGACAGTATGTCCCAGTACATCCCAGTTCCCTCCCAGTACATACCAGTTCCCTCCCAGTACATCCCAGTTCCCACCCAGTACATCCTACTACATACCAGTTCCCTCCCAGTTCACTCCCAGTACATCCCAGTACTTCACAGTTCCCTCCCAGTACATCCCAGTACGTCCCAGTTCCCCTCAGTACATAACACTTCCCTCCCAGTACATACCAGTACATCCCAGTGTCCTCACAGTACGTCCCAGTTCCCTCACAGTACATCCCAGTTCCCTACCAGTACATCCCAGTTCCCTCCCTGTTCCTTCCCAGTACATAACAGTTACCTCCCAGTACATCCCAGTAGATCCTGGTACATCCCAAATCCCTGCCAGTTCCACCCGGTACAACCCAGTACAAGCCTGTACATCCTAGTTCCTCCACAGTACATCCCAGGGCATCCCCGCACATTGTAGTGCCTCCCAGTACATCCCAGTTCCCTCCCAGTACTGGGAGGGACCTGGGATGTACTGGGAGGGAACTGGGACGTACTGGGAGGGAACTGGGATGTACTGGGATGTAATGGGACGGAACTGGGATGTAATGGGACGGAACTGGGAAAGAAGTGGTAGTGAACCGGGAGGGAACTGGAATGTACGGGGATGAACTGGTTGGGAACTGGGATGTACTGGCATGGAACGGGGATGTATTGGGATGTACAGGAACGGAACTGGAATGTACTGCGATGTACTGGGATGTACTGGCAGCGAGCTGGGATTTACTGGGATGTACTGGGAGGAAACTGGGATATACTGGGAGGCACTGGGAGGGAAGTGGGTGTCAACTGGGACATTCCAGTTTCCTCCCAGTACATCCCAGTTCCCTACCAGTGCATCCCAGTACATCCCAGATCCCTCCCAGTACATCCCAGTTCCCTCCCAGTCCGTCCCAGTACATCCCAGTACATCCCAGTTCCCTCACAGTACATCCCAGTTCCCTCACAGTTCACACACAGTTCACTCCCAGTTCCATTCCAGTACATCCCAGTACATGCCACTTTCCTCCAAGTAAATCCCAGTTCCCTCCCACTACATCCAAGTTCCCTCCCACTTCCCTCTAAGTACATCCCAGTACATAACAGTTCCCTCCCAGTACACCCCAGTACATCCCAGTTCCCTCCCAGTATGTCCCACTACATCCCAGTTCCCTCCCAGTCCATCCCAGTTCCCTCCCAGTAAATCCCAATTCCCAACACTTTCCACCCAGTACATCCCAGTTCCCTCCCAGTACATCCCAGTTCCCTCTAAGTACATCCCAGTACTTCACAGTTCCCTCCCAGTTCACTCCCAGTTCCCTCCCAGTACATCCCAGTTCCCTCTAAGTACATCCCAATACTTCATAGTTCCCTCCCAGAACGTCCCAGTACGTCCCAGTTCCCCTCAGTACATAACACTTCCCTCCCAGTACATACCAGTACATCCCAGTGTCCTCACAGTACATCCCAGTTCCCTACCAGTACATCCCAGTTCTCTCCCAGTTCACTCCCAGTACACAACAGTTACCTCCCAGTACATCCCAGTACATCCCAGTAGATCCTGGTACATCCCAAATCCCTGCCAGTTCCACCCGGTACAACCCAGTACAAGCCTGTACATCCTAGTTCCTCCACTGTACATCCCAGGGCATCCCCGCACATTGTAGTGCCTCCCAGTACATCCCAGTTCCCTCCCAGTACTGGGAGGGACCTGGGATGTACTGGGAGGGAACTGGGACGTACTGGGAGGGAACTGGGATGTACTGGGATGTAATGGGACGGAACTGGGATGTATTGGGAGGCACTGGGAAAGAAGTGGTAGTGAACCGGGAGGGAATTGGGATGTACTGGGATGAACTGGTAGGAAACTGGGATGTACTGGCATGGAACGGGGATGTATTGGGATGTACAGGAACAGAACTGGAATGTACAGCGATGTATTGGCATGTACTGGCAGCGAGCTGGGATTTACTGGGATGTACTGGGAGGAAACTGGGATATACTGGGAGGAAACTGGGATATACTGGGAGGCATTGGGAGGGAAGTGGGTGTCAACTGGGACATTCCAGTTTCCTCCCAGTACATCCCAGTTCCCTACCAGTGCAGCCCAGTACATCCCAGTTCCCTCCCAGTCCGTCCCAATCCCCTCCCAGTACATCCCAGTTCCCTGCCAGTATGTCCCAGTACATCCCAGTTCCCTCCCAGTACATACCAGTTCCCTCCCAGTACATCCCAGTTCCCTCCCAGTTCCCTCCCACTACATCCCAGTACATCCCAGTTCCCTCCCAGTACATACCAGTTCCCTCCCAGTACATCCCAGTTCCCTCCCGGTACATCCCAGTTCCCACTCAGTACATCCTACTACATACCAGTTCCCTCCCAGTTCACTCCCAGTACATCCCAGTACTTCACAGTTCCCTCCCAGTACATCCCAGTTCCCCTCAGTACATAACACTTCCCTCCCAGTACATACCAGTACATCCCAGTGTCCTCACAGTAAGTCCCAGTTCCCTCCCAGTTCACTCCCAGTACATAACAGTTACCTCCCAGTACATCCCAGTAGATCCTGGTACATCCCAAATCCCTGCCAGTTCCACCCGGTACAACCCAGTACAAGCCTGTACATCCTAGTTCCTCCACAGTACATCCCAGGGCATCCCCGCACATTGTAGTGCCTCCCAGTACATCCCAGCTCTCTCCCAGTACTGGGAGGGAACTGGGACGTACTGGGAGGGAACTGGGATGTACTGGGAGGCACTGGGAAAGAAGTGGTAGTGAAACGGGAGGGAATTGGGATGTACGGGGATGAACTGGTAGGAAACTGGGATGTACTGGCATGGAACGGGGATGTATTGGGATGTACAGGAACGGAACTGGAATGTACTGCGATGTACTGGGATGTACTGGGAGCAAACTGGGATTTACTGGGATGTACTGGGAGGAAACTGGGATATACTGGGAGGAAACTGGGATATACTGGGAGGCATTGGGAGGGAAGTGGGTGTCAACTGGGACATTCCAGTTTCCTCCCAGTACATCCCAGTTCCCTACCAGTGCAGCCCAGTACATCCCAGTTCCCTCCCAGTCCGTCCCAATCCCCTCCCAGTACATCCCAGTTCCCTGCCAGTATGTCCCAGTACATCCCAGTTCCCTCCCAGTACATACCAGTTCCCTCCCAGTACATCCCAGTTCCCTCCCAGTTCCCTCCCACTACATCGCAGTACATCCCAGTTCCCTCCCAGTACATACCAGTTCCCTCCCAGTACATCCCAGTACATCCTGGTACATCCCAGTTCCCACCCAGTACATCCTACTACATACCAGTTCCCTCCCAGTTCACTCCCAGTACTTCAGAGTTCCCTCCCAGTACGTCCCAGTTCCCCTCAGTACATAACACTTCCCTCCCAGTACATAACAGTACATCCCAGTGTCCTCACAGTACGTCCCAGTTCCCTCCCAGTACATCCCAGTTCCCTACCAGTACATAACAGTTACCTCCCTGTTCCTTCCCAGTACATAACAGTTACCTCCCAGTACATCCCAGTAGATCCTGGTACATCCCAAATCCCTGCCAGTTCCACCCGGTACAACCCAGTACAAGCCTGTACATCCTAGTTCCTCCACAGTACATCCCAGGGCATCCCCGCACATTGTAGTGCCTCCCAGTACATCCCAGTTCCCTCCCAGTACTGGGAGGGACCTGGGATGTACTGGGAGGGAACTGGGATGTACTGGGAGAGACCTGGGATGTACTGGGATGTAATGGGACGGAACTGGGATGTATTGGGAGGCACTGGGAAAGAAGTGGTAGTGAACCGGGAGGGAATTGGGATGTACGGGGATGAACTGGTAGGGAACTGGGATGTACTGGCATGGAACGGGGATGTATTGGGATGTACAGGAACAGAACTGGAATGTACAGCGATGTATTGGCATGTACTGGCAGCGAGCTGGGATTTACTGGGATGTACTGGGAGGAAACTGGGATATACTGGGAGGAAACTGGGATATACTGGGAGGCATTGGGAGGGAAGTGGGTGTCAACTGGGACATTCCAGTTTCCTCCCAGTACATCCCAGTTCCCTACCAGTGCAGCCCAGTACATCCCAGTTCCCTCCCAGTCCGACCCAATCCCCTCCCAGTACATCCCAGTTCCCTCCCAGTATGTCCCAGTACATCCCAGTTCCCTCCCAGTACATACCAGTTCCCTACCAGTGCAGCCCAGTTCCCACCCAGTACATCCTACTACATACCAGTTCCCTCCCAGTTCACTCCCAGTACATCCCAGTACTTCACAGTTCCCTCCCAGTACATCCCAGTACGTCCCAGTTCCCCTCAGTACATAACACTTCCCTCCCAGTACATACCAGTACATCCCAGTGTCCTCACAGTACGTCCCAGTTCCCTCACAGTACATCCCAGTTCCCTACCAGTACATCCCAGTTCCCTCCCTGTTCCTTCCCAGTACATAACAGTTACCTCCCAGTACATCCCAGTAGATCCTGGTACATCCCAAATCCCTGCCAGTTCCACCCGGTACAACCCAGTACAAGCCTGTACATCCTAGTTCCTCCACAGTACATCCCAGGGCATCCCCGCACATTGTAGTGCCTCCCAGTACATCCCAGTTCCCTCCCAGTACTGGGAGGGACCTGGGATGTACTGGAAGGGAACTGGGATGTACTGGGAGGGACCTGGGATGTACTGGGATGTAATGGGACGGAACTGGGATGTAATGGGACGGAACTGGGAAAGAAGTGGTAGTGAACCGGGAGGGAACTGGAATGTACGGGGATGAACTGGTTGGGAACTGGGATGTACTGGCATGGAACGGGGATGTATTGGGATGTACAGGAACAGAACTGGAATGTACAGCGATGTATTGGCATGTACTGGCAGCGAGCTGGGATTTACTGGGATGTACTGGGAGGAAACTGGGATATACTGGGAGGCACTGGGAGGGAAGTGGGTGTCAACTGGGACATTCCAGTTTCCTCCCAGTACATCCCAGTTCCCTACCAGTGCATCCCAGTACATCCCAGATCCCTCCCAGTACATCCCAGTTCCCTCCCAGTCCGTCCCAGTACATCCCAGTACATCCCAGTTCCCTCACAGTACATCCCAGTTCCCTCACAGTTCACACACAGTTCACTCCCAGTTCCATTCCAGTACATCCCAGTACATGCCACTTTCCTCCAAGTAAATCCCAGTTCCCTCCCACTACATCCAAGTTCCCTCCCACTTCCCTCTAAGTACATCCCAGTACTTCACAGTTCACTCCCAGTACATCCCAGTTCCCCCTCGGTACATAACAGTTCCCTCCCAGTACACCCCAGTACATCCCAGTTCCCTCCCAGTATGTCCCACTATATCCCAGTTCCCTCCCAGTCCATCCCAGTTCCCTCCCAGTAAATCCCAATTCCCAACACTTTCCACCCAGTACATCCCAGTTCCCTCCCAGTACATCCCAGTTCCCTCTAAGTACATCCCAGTACTTCACAGTTCCCTCCCAGTTCACTCCCAGTTCCCTCCCAGTACATCCCAGTTCCCTCTAAGTACATCCCAATACTTCATAGTTCCCTCCCAGAACGTCCCAGTACGTCCCAGTTCCCCTCAGTACATAACACTTCCCTCCCAGTACATACCAGTACATCCCAGTGTCCTCACAGTACATCCCAGTTCCCTCCCAGTACTGGGAGGGACCTGGGATGTACTGGGAGGGAACTGGGACGTACTGGGAGGGAACTGGGATGTACTGGGATGTAATGGGACGGAACTGGGATGTAATGGGACGGAACTGGGAAAGAAGTGGTAGTGAACCGGGAGGGAATTGGGATGTACGGGGATGAACTGGTAGGGAACTGGGATGTACTGGCATGGAACGGGGATGTATTGGGATGTACAGGAACAGAACTGGAATGTACAGCGATGTATTGGCATGTACTGGCAGCGAGCTGGGATTTACTGGGATGTACTGGGAGGAAACTGGGATATACTGGGAGGAAACTGGGATATACTGGGAGGCATTGGGAGGGAAGTGGGTGTCAACTGGGACATTCCAGTTTCCTCCCAGTACATCCCAGTTCCCTACCAGTGCAGCCCAGTACATCCCAGTTCCCTCCCAGTCCGTCCCAATCCCCTCCCAGTACATCCCAGTTCCCTGCCAGTATGTCCCAGTACATCCCAGTTCCCTCCCAGTACATACCAGTTCCCTCCCAGTACATCCCAGTTCCCTCCCAGTTCCCTCCCACTACATCCCAGTACATCCCAGTTCCCTCCCAGTACATACCAGTTCCCTCCCACTACATCCTGGTACATCCTGGTACATCCCAGTTCCCACCCAGTACATCCTACTACATACCAGTTCCCTCCCAGTTCACTCCCAGTACATCCCAGTACTTCACAGTTCCCTCCCAGTACATCCCAGTACGTCCCAGTTCCCCTCAGTACATAACACTTCCCTCCCAGTACATACCAGTACATCCCAGTGCCCTCACGGTACGTCCCAGTTCCCTCCCAGTACATCCCAGTTCCCTCCCAGTTCCTTCCCAGTACATAACAGTTACCTCCCAGTACATCCTAGTAGATCCTAGGACATTTCAAATCCCTGCCAGTTCCACCCGGTACAACCCAGTACAAGCCTGTACATCCTAGTTCCTCCACAGTACATCCCAGGGCATCCCCGCTCATTGTAGTGCCTCCCAGTACATCCCAGTTCCCTCCCAGTACTGGGAGGGACCTGGGATGTACTGGGAGGGAACTGGGACGTACTGGGAGGGAACTGGGATGTACTGGGATGTAATGGGACGGAACTGGGATGTATTGGGAGGCACTGGGAAAGAAGTGGTAGTGAACCGGGAGGGAATTGGGATGTACGGGGATGAACTGGTAGGAAACTGGGATGTACTGGCATGGAACGGGGATGTATTGGGATGTACAGGAACAGAATTGGAATGTACTGCGATGTACTGGGAGCAAACTGGGATTTACTGGGATGTACTGGGAGGAAACTGGGATATACTGGGAGGAAACTGGGATATACTGGGAGGAAACTGGGAGGGAAGTGGGTGTCAACTGGGACATTCCAGTTTCCTCCCAGTACATCCCAGTTCCCTACCAGTGCAGCCCAGTACATCCCAGTTCCCTCCCAGTCCGTCCCAATCCCCTCCCAGTACATCCCAGTTCCCTGCCAGTATGTCCCAGTACATCCCAGTTCCCTCCCAGTACATACCAGTTCGCTCCCAGTACATCCCAGTTCCCTCCCAGTTCCCTCCCACTACATCCCAGTACATCCCAGTTCCCTCCCAGTACATCCCAATTCCCTCCCAGTACATCCTACTACATACCAGTTCCCTCCCAGTTCACTCCCACTACATCCCAGTACTTCACAGTTCCCTCCCAGTACATCCCAGTACGTCCCAGTTCCCCTCAGTACATAACACTTCCCTCCCAGTACATACCAGTACATCCCAGTGTCCTCACAGTACGTCCCAGTTCCCTCCCAGTACATCCCAGTTCCCTCCCTGTTCCTTCCCAGTACATAACAGTTACCTCCCAGTACATCCCAGTACATCCCAGTAGATCCTGGTACATCCCAAATCCCTGCCAGTTCCACCCGGTACAACCCAGTACAAGCCTGTACATCCTAGTTCCTCCACAGTACATCCCAGGGCATCCCCGCACATTGTAGTGCCTCCCAGTACATCCCAGGTCCCTCCCAGTACTGGGAGGGACCTGGGATGTACTGGAAGGGAACTGGGATGTACTGGGAGGGACCTGGGATGTACTGGGATGTAATGGGACGGAACTGGGAAAGAAGTGGTAGTGAACCGGGAGGGAACTGGAATGTATGGGGATGAACTGGTTGGGAACTGGGATGTACTGGCATGGAACGGGGATGTATTGGGATGTACAGGAACGGAACTGGAATGTACTGCGATGTACTGGGATGTACTGGCAGCGAGCTGGGATTTACTGGGATGTACTGGGAGGAAACTGGGATATACTGGGAGGCACTGGGAGGGAAGTGGGTGTCAACTGGGACATTCCAGTTTCCTCCCAGTACATCCCAGTTCCCTACCAGTGCATCCCAGTACATCCCAGATCCCTCCCAGTACATCCCAGTTCCCTCCCAGTCCGTCCCAGTACATCCCAGTACATCCCAGTTCCCTCACAGTACATCCCAGTTCCCTCACAGTTCACACACAGTTCACTCCCAGTTCCATTCCAGTACATCCCAGTACATGCCACTTTCCTCCAAGTAAATCCCAGTTCCCTCCCACTACATCCAAGTTCCCTCCCACTTCCCTCTAAGTACATCCCAGTTCCCCCTCGGTACATAACAGTTCCCTCCCAGTACACCCCAGTACATCCCAGTTCCCTCCCAGTATGTCCCACTACATCCCAGTTCCCTCCCAGTCCATCCCAGTTCCCTCCCAGTAAATCCCAATTCCCAACACTTTCCACCCAGTACATCCCAGTTCCCTCCCAGTACATACCAGTTCCCTCCCAGTACATCCCAGTACTTCACAGTTCCCTCCCAGTTCCCTCCCAGTACATCCCAGTTCCCTCTAAGTACATCCCAATACTTCATAGTTCCCTCCCAGCACGTCCCAGTACGTCCCAGTTCCCCTCAGTACATAACACTTCCCTCCCAGTACATACCAGTACATCCCAGTGTCCTCACAGTACATCCCAGTTCCCTCCCAGTACATCCCAGTTCTCTCCCAGTTCACTCCCAGTACATAACAGTTACCTCCCAGTACATCCCAGTACATCCTAGTAGATCCTGGTACATCCCAAATCCCTGCCAGTTCCACCCGGTACAACCGAGTACAAGCCTGTACATCCTAGTTCCTCCACGGTACATCCCAGGGCATCCCCGCACATTGTAGTGCCTCCCAGTACATCCCAGTTCCCTCCCAGTACTGGGAGGGACCTGGGATGTACTGGGAGGGAACTGGGACGTACTGGGATGTAATGGGACGGAACTGGGATGTATTGGGAGGCACTGGGAAAGAAGTGGTAGTGAACCGGGAGGGAACTGGGATGTACGGGGATGAACTGGTAGGAAACTGGAATGTACTGGCATGGAACGGGGATGTATTGGGATGTACAGGAACAGAACTGGAATGTACAGCGATGTATTGGGATGTACTGGCAGCGAGCTGGGATTTACTGGGATGTACTGGGAGGAAACTGGGATATACTGGGAGGAAACTGGGATATACTGGGAGGCATTGGGAGGGAAGTGGGTGTCAACTGGGACATTCCAGTTTCCTCCCAGTACATCCCAGTTCCCTACCAGTGCAGCCCAGTACATCCCAGTTCCCTCCCAGTCCGTCCCAATCCCCTCCCAGTACATCCCAGTTCCCTGCCAGTATGTCCCAGTACATCCCAGTTCCCTCCCAGTACATACCAGTTCGCTCCCAGTACATCCCAGTTCCCTCCCAGTTCCCTCCCACTACATCCCAGTTCCCTCCCAGTACATCCCAGTTCCCACCCAGTACATCCTACTACATACCAGTTCCCTCCCAGTTCCCTCTAAGTACATCCCAATACTTCATAGTTCCCTCCCAGCACGTCCCAGTACGTCCCAGTTCCCCTCAGTACATAACACTTCCCTCCCAGTACATACCAGTACATCCCAGTGTCCTCACAGTACGTCCCAGTTCCCTCCCAGTACATCCCAGTTCCCTCCCAGTTCACTACCAGTACACAACAGTTACCTCCCAGTACATCCCAGTAGATCCTGGTACATCCCAAATCCCTGCCAGTTCCACCCGGTACAACCCAGTACAAGCCTGTACATCCTAGTTCCTCCACAGTACATCCCAGGGCATTCCCGCACATTGTAGTGCCTCCCAGTGCACTGGGAGGGACCTGGGATGTACTGGGAGGGAACTGGGATGTACTGGGATGTAATGGGACGGAACTGGGATGTATTGGGAGGCACTGGGAAAGAAGTGTTAGTGAACCGGGAGGGAATTGGGATGTACGGGGATGAACTGGTAGGAAACTGGGATGTACTGGCATGGAACGGGGATGTATTGGGATGGACAGGAACAGAACAGGAATGTACAGCGATGTATTGGGATGTACTGGCAGCGAGCTGGGATTTACTGGGATGTACTGGGAGGAAACTGGGATATACTGGGAGGAAACTGGGATATACTGGGAGGCATTGGGAGGGAAGTGGGTGTCAACTGGGACATTCCAGTTTCCTCCCAGTACATCCCAGTTCCCTACCAGTGCAGCCCAGTACATCCCAGTTCCCTCCCAGTCCCTCCCAGTACATCCCAGTACATCCCAGTTCCCTCACAGTACATCCCAGTTCCCTCACAGTTCACACACAGTTCACTCCCAGTTCCATTCCAGTACATCCCAGTACATGCCACTTTCCTCCAAGTAAATCCCAGTTCCCTCCCACTACATCCAAGTTCCCTCCCACTTCCCTCTAAGTACATCCCAGTACTTCACAGTTCACTCCCAGTACATCCCAGTTCCCCCTCGGTACATAACAGTTCCCTCCCAGTACACCCCAGTACATCCCAGTTCCCTCCCAGTATGTCCCACTATATCCCAGTTCCCTCCCAGTCCATCCCAGTTCCCTCCCAGTAAATCCCAATTCCCAACACTTTCCACCCAGTACATCCCAGTTCCCTCCCAGTACATCCCAGTTCCCTCTAAGTACATCCCAGTACTTCACAGTTCCCTCCCAGTTCACTCCCAGTTCCCTCCCAGTACATCCCAGTTCCCTCTAAGTACATCCCAATACTTCATAGTTCCCTCCCAGAACGTCCCAGTACGTCCCAGTTCCCCTCAGTACATAACACTTCCCTCCCAGTACATACCAGTACATCCCAGTGTCCTCACAGTACATCCCAGTTCCCTCCCAGTACTGGGAGGGACCTGGGATGTACTGGGAGGGAACTGGCATGTACTGGGATGTAATGGGACGGAACTGGGATGTAATGGGACGGAACTGGGAAAGAAGTGGTAGTGAACCGGGAGGGAATTGGGATGTACGGGGATGAACTGGTAGGGAACTGGGATGTACTGGCATGGAACGGGGATGTATTGGGATGTACAGGAACAGAACTGGAATGTACAGCGATGTATTGGCATGTACTGGCAGCGAGCTGGGATTTACTGGGATGTACTGGGAGGAAACTGGGATATACTGGGAGGAAACTGGGATATACTGGGAGGCATTGGGAGGGAAGTGGGTGTCAACTGGGACATTCCAGTTTCCTCCCAGTACATCCCAGTTCCCTACCAGTGCAGCCCAGTACATCCCAGTTCCCTCCCAGTCCGTCCCAATCCCCTCCCAGTACATCCCAGTTCCCTGCCAGTATGTCCCAGTACATCCCAGTTCCCTCCCAGTACATACCAGTTCCCTCCCAGTACATCCCAGTTCCCTCCCAGTTCCCTCCCACTACATCCCAGTACATCCCAGTTCCCTCCCAGTACATACCAGTTCCCTCCCACTACATCCTGGTACATCCTGGTACATCCCAGTTCCCACCCAGTACATCCTACTACATACCAGTTCCCTCCCAGTTCACTCCCAGTACATCCCAGTACTTCACAGTTCCCTCCCAGTACATCCCAGTACGTCCCAGTTCCCCTCAGTACATAACACTTCCCTCCCAGTACATACCAGTACATCCCAGTGCCCTCACGGTACGTCCCAGTTCCCTCCCAGTACATCCCAGTTCCCTCCCAGTTCCTTCCCAGTACATAACAGTTACCTCCCAGTACATCCTAGTAGATCCTAGGACATTTCAAATCCCTGCCAGTTCCACCCGGTACAACCCAGTACAAGCCTGTACATCCTAGTTCCTCCACAGTACATCCCAGGGCATCCCCGCTCATTGTAGTGCCTCCCAGTACATCCCAGTTCCCTCCCAGTACTGGGAGGGACCTGGGATGTACTGGGAGGGAACTGGGACGTACTGGGAGGGAACTGGGATGTACTGGGATGTAATGGGACGGAACTGGGATGTATTGGGAGGCACTGGGAAAGAAGTGGTAGTGAACCGGGAGGGAATTGGGATGTACGGGGATGAACTGGTAGGAAACTGGGATGTACTGGCATGGAACGGGGATGTATTGGGATGTACAGGAACAGAATTGGAATGTACTGCGATGTACTGGGAGCAAACTGGGATTTACTGGGATGTACTGGGAGGAAACTGGGATATACTGGGAGGAAACTGGGATATACTGGGAGGAAACTGGGAGGGAAGTGGGTGTCAACTGGGACATTCCAGTTTCCTCCCAGTACATCCCAGTTCCCTACCAGTGCAGCCCAGTACATCCCAGTTCCCTCCCAGTCCGTCCCAATCCCCTCCCAGTACATCCCAGTTCCCTGCCAGTATGTCCCAGTACATCCCAGTTCCCTCCCAGTACATACCAGTTCGCTCCCAGTACATCCCAGTTCCCTCCCAGTTCCCTCCCACTACATCCCAGTACATCCCAGTTCCCTCCCAGTACATCCCAATTCCCTCCCAGTACATCCTACTACATACCAGTTCCCTCCCAGTTCACTCCCACTACATCCCAGTACTTCACAGTTCCCTCCCAGTACATCCCAGTACGTCCCAGTTCCCCTCAGTACATAACACTTCCCTCCCAGTACATACCAGTACATCCCAGTGTCCTCACAGTACGTCCCAGTTCCCTCCCAGTACATCCCAGTTCCCTCCCTGTTCCTTCCCAGTACATAACAGTTACCTCCCAGTACATCCCAGTACATCCCAGTAGATCCTGGTACATCCCAAATCCCTGCCAGTTCCACCCGGTACAACCCAGTACAAGCCTGTACATCCTAGTTCCTCCACAGTACATCCCAGGGCATCCCCGCACATTGTAGTGCCTCCCAGTACATCCCAGGTCCCTCCCAGTACTGGGAGGGACCTGGGATGTACTGGAAGGGAACTGGGATGTACTGGGAGGGACCTGGGATGTACTGGGATGTAATGGGACGGAACTGGGAAAGAAGTGGTAGTGAACCGGGAGGGAACTGGAATGTATGGGGATGAACTGGTTGGGAACTGGGATGTACTGGCATGGAACGGGGATGTATTGGGATGTACAGGAACGGAACTGGAATGTACTGCGATGTACTGGGATGTACTGGCAGCGAGCTGGGATTTACTGGGATGTACTGGGAGGAAACTGGGATATACTGGGAGGCACTGGGAGGGAAGTGGGTGTCAACTGGGACATTCCAGTTTCCTCCCAGTACATCCCAGTTCCCTACCAGTGCATCCCAGTACATCCCAGATCCCTCCCAGTACATCCCAGTTCCCTCCCAGTCCGTCCCAGTACATCCCAGTACATCCCAGTTCCCTCACAGTACATCCCAGTTCCCTCACAGTTCACACACAGTTCACTCCCAGTTCCATTCCAGTACATCCCAGTACATGCCACTTTCCTCCAAGTAAATCCCAGTTCCCTCCCACTACATCCAAGTTCCCTCCCACTTCCCTCTAAGTACATCCCAGTTCCCCCTCGGTACATAACAGTTCCCTCCCAGTACACCCCAGTACATCCCAGTTCCCTCCCAGTATGTCCCACTACATCCCAGTTCCCTCCCAGTCCATCCCAGTTCCCTCCCAGTAAATCCCAATTCCCAACACTTTCCACCCAGTACATCCCAGTTCCCTCCCAGTACATACCAGTTCCCTCCCAGTACATCCCAGTACTTCACAGTTCCCTCCCAGTTCCCTCCCAGTACATCCCAGTTCCCTCTAAGTACATCCCAATACTTCATAGTTCCCTCCCAGCACGTCCCAGTACGTCCCAGTTCCCCTCAGTACATAACACTTCCCTCCCAGTACATACCAGTACATCCCAGTGTCCTCACAGTACATCCCAGTTCCCTCCCAGTACATCCCAGTTCTCTCCCAGTTCACTCCCAGTACATAACAGTTACCTCCCAGTACATCCCAGTACATCCTAGTAGATCCTGGTACATCCCAAATCCCTGCCAGTTCCACCCGGTACAACTGAGTACAAGCCTGTACATCCTAGTTCCTCCACGGTACATCCCAGGGCATCCCCGCACATTGTAGTGCCTCCCAGTACATCCCAGTTCCCTCCCAGTACTGGGAGGGACCTGGGATGTACTGGGAGGGAACTGGGACGTACTGGGATGTAATGGGACGGAACTGGGATGTATTGGGAGGCACTGGGAAAGAAGTGGTAGTGAACCGGGAGGGAACTGGGATGTACGGGGATGAACTGGTAGGAAACTGGGATGTACTGGCATGGAACGGGGATGTATTGGGATGTACAGGAACAGAACTGGAATGTACAGCGATGTATTGGCATGTACTGGCAGCGAGCTGGGATTTACTGGGATGTACTGGGAGGAAACTGGGATATACTGGGAGGAAACTGGGATATACTGGGAGGCATTGGGAGGGAAGTGGGTGTCAACTGGGACATTCCAGTTTCCTCCCAGTACATCCCAGTTCCCTACCAGTGCAGCCCAGTACATCCCAGTTCCCTCCCAGTCCGTCCCAATCCCCTCCCAGTACATCCCAGTTCCCTGCCAGTATGTCCCAGTACATCCCAGTTCCCTCCCAGTACATACCAGTTCGCTCCCAGTACATCCCAGTTCCCTCCCAGTTCCCTCCCACTACATCCCAGTTCCCTCCCAGTACATCCCAGTTCCCACCCAGTACATCCTACTACATACCAGTTCCCTCCCAGTTCCCTCTAAGTACATCCCAATACTTCATAGTTCCCTCCCAGCACGTCCCAGTACGTCCCAGTTCCCCTCAGTACATAACACTTCCCTCCCAGTACATACCAGTACATCCCAGTGTCCTCACAGTACGTCCCAGTTCCCTCCCAGTACATCCCAGTTCCCTCCCAGTTCACTACCAGTACACAACAGTTACCTCCCAGTACATCCCAGTAGATCCTGGTACATCCCAAATCCCTGCCAGTTCCACCCGGTACAACCCAGTACAAGCCTGTACATCCTAGTTCCTCCACAGTACATCCCAGGGCATTCCCGCACATTGTAGTGCCTCCCAGTGCACTGGGAGGGACCTGGGATGTACTGGGATGTAATGGGACGGAACTGGGATGTATTGGGAGGCACTGGGAAAGAAGTGTTAGTGAACCGGGAGGGAATTGGGATGTACGGGGATGAACTGGTAGGAAACTGGGATGTACTGGCATGGAACGGGGATGTATTGGGATGTACAGGAACAGAACTGGAATGTACAGCGATGTATTGGGATGTACTGGCAGCGAGCTGGGATTTACTGGGATGTACTGGGAGGAAACTGGGATATACTGGGAGGAAACTGGGATATACTGGGAGGCATTGGGAGGGAAGTGGGTGTCAACTGGGACATTCCAGTTTCCTCCCAGTACATCCCAGTTCCCTACCAGTGCAGCCCAGTACATCCCAGTTCCCTCCCAGTCCCTCCCAGTCCCTCCCAGTACATCCCAGTTCCCTCACAGTACATCCCAGTTCCCTCTAAGTACATCCCAATACTTCATAGTTCCCTCCCAGCACGTCCCAGTACGTCCCAGTTCCCCCTCGGTACATAACACTTCCCTCCCAGTACATACCAGTACATCCCAGTGTCCTCACGGTACGTCCCAGTTCCCTCCCAGTACATCCCAGTTCCCTACCAGTACATCCCAGTTCCCTCCCTGTTCCTTCCCAGTACATAACAGTTACCTCCCAGTACATCCCAGTAGATCCTGGTACATCCCAAATCCCTGCCAGTTCCACCCGGTACAACCCAGTACAAGCCTGTACATCCTAGTTCCTCCACAGTACATCCCAGGGCATCCCCGCACATTGTAGTGCCTCCCAGTACATCCCAGTTCCCTCCCAGTACTGGGAGGGACCTGGGATGTACTGGGAGGGAACTGGGACGTACTGGGATGTAATGGGACGGAACTGGGATGTAATGGGACGGAACTGGGATGTAATGGGACGGAACTGGGAAAGAAGTGGTAGTGAACCGGGAGGGAATTGGGATGTACGGGGATGAACTGGTAGGGAACTGGGATGTACTGGCATGGAACGGGGATGTATTGGGATGTACAGGAACGGAACTGGAATGTACTGCGATGTACTGGCATGTACTGGGAGCAAACTGGGATTTACTGGGATGTACTGAGAGGAAACTGGGATATACTGGGAGGCACTGGGAGGGAAGTGGGTGTCAACTGGGACATTCCAGTTTCCTCCCAGTACATCCCAGTTCCCTACCAGTGCAGCCCAGTACATCCCAGATCCCTCCCAGTACATCCCAGATCCCTCCCAGTCTGTCCCAGTACGTCCCAGTACATCCCAGTTCCCTCACAGTACATCCCAGTTCCCTCACAGTTCACACACAGTTCACTCCCAGTTCCATTCCAGTACATCCCAGTACATGCCACTTTCCTCCAAGTAAACCCCAGTTCCCTCCCACTACATCCAAGTTCCCTCCCACTTCCCTCTAAGTACATCCCAGTACTTCACAGTTCACTCCCAGTACATCCCAGTTCCCCCTCGGTACATAACAGTTCCCTCCCAGTACACCCCAGTACATCCCAGTTCCCTCCCAGTATGTCCCACTACATCCCAGTTCCCTCCCAGTCCATCCCAGTTCCCTCCCAGTAAATCCCAATTCCCAACACTTTCCACCCAGTACATCCCAGTTCCCTCCCAGTACATACCAGTTCCCTCTAAGTACATCCCAATACTTCATAGTTCCCTCCCAGCACGTCCCAGTACGTCCCAGTTCCCCTCAGTACATAACACTTCCCTCCCAGTACATACCAGTACATCCCAGTGTCCTCACAGTAAATCCCAGTTCCCTCCCAGTACATCCCAGTACATAACAGTTACCTCCCAGTACATCCCAGTAGATCCTGGTACATCCCAAATCCCTGCCAGTTCCACCCGGTACAACCCAGTACAAGCCTGTACATCCTAGTTCCTCCACAGTACATCCCAGGGCATCCCCGTACATTGTAGTGCCTCCCAGTACATCCCAGTTCCCTCCCAGTACTGGGAGGGACCTGGGATGTACTGGGAGGGAACTGGGACGTACTGGGATGTAATGGGACGGAACTGGGATGTATTGGGAGGCACTGGGAAAGAAGTGGTAGTGAATCGGGAGGGAACTGGGATGTACGGGGATGAACTGGTAGGAAACTGGGATGTACTGGCATGGAACGGGGATGTATTGGGATGTACAGGAACAGAACTGGAATGTACAGCAATGTATTGGCATGTACTGGCAGCGAGCTGGGATTTACTGGGATGTACTGGGAGGAAACTGGGATATACTGGGAGGCATTGGGAGGGAAGTGGGTGTCAACTGGGACATTCCAGTTTCCTCCCAGTACAGCCCAGTTCCCTACCAGTGCAGCCCAGTACATCCCAGTTCCCTCCCAGTCCGTCCCAATCCCCTCCCAGTACATCCCAGTTCCCTGCCAGTATGTCCCAGTACATCCCAGTTCCCTCCCAGTACATACCAGTTCCCTCCCAGTACATCCCAATTCCCTCCCAGTTCCCTCCCACTACATCCCAGTACATCCCAGTTCCCTCCCAGTACATCCCAGTTCCCTCCCACTACATCCTGGTACATCCCACTACATACCAGTTCCCTCCCAGTTCACTCCCAGTACATCCCAGTACTTCACAGTTCCCTCCCAGTACATCCCAGTACGTCCCAGTTCCCCTCAGTACATAACACTTCCCTCCCAGTACATACCAGTACATCCCAGTGTCCTCACGGTACGTCCCAGTTCCCTCTCAGTACAGCCCAGTTCCCTCCCAGTTCACTCCCAGTACATAACAGTTACCTCCCAGTACATCCCAGTAGATCCTGGTACATCCCAAATCCCTGCCAGTTCCACCCGGTACAACCCAGTACAAGCCTGTACATCCTAGTTCCTCCACAGTACATCCCAGGGCATCCCCGCACATTGTAGTGCCTCCCAGTACATCCCAGTTCCCTCCCAGTACTGGGAGGGACCTGGGATGTACTGGGAGGGAACTGGGACGTACTGGGAGGGAACTGGGATGTACTGGGATGTAATGGGACGGAACTGGGATGTATTGGGAGGCACTGGGAAAGAAGTGGTAGTGAACCAGGAGGGAATTGGGATGTACGGGGATGAACTGGTAGGGAACTGGGATGTACTGGCATGGAACGGGGATGTATTGGGATGTACAGGAACAGAACTGGAATGTACAGCGATGTATTGGCATGTACTGGCAGCGAGCTGGGATTTACTGGGATGTACTGGGAGGAAACTGGGATATACTGGGAGGAAACTGGGATATACTGGGAGGCATTGGGAGGGAAGTGGGTGTCAACTGGGACATTCCAGTTTCCTCCCAGTACATCCCAGTTCCCTACCAGTGCAGCCCAGTACATCCCAGTTCCCTCCCACTCCGTCCCAATCCCCTCCCAGTACATCCCAGTTCCCTGCCAGTATGTCCCAGTACATCCCAGTTCCCTCCCAGTAAATCCCAGTTCCCTCCCAGTACATACCAGTTCCCTCCCAGTACATCCTGGTACATCCCAGTTCCCACCCAGTACATCCTACTACATACCAGTTCCCTCCCAGTTCACTCCCAGTACATCCCAGTACTTCACAGTTCCCTCCCAGTACATCCCAGTACGTCCCAGTTCCCCTCAGTACATAACACTTCCCTCCCAGTACGTAACAGTACATCCCAGTGTCCTCACAGTACGTCCCAGTTCCCTCACAGTACATCCCACTTTCCTCCCAGTACATCCCAGTTCCCTCCCTGTTCCTTCCCAGTACATAACAGTTACCTCCCAGTACATCCCAGTACATCCCAGTACATCCCAAATCCCTGCCAGCTCCACCCGGTACAACCCAGTACAAGCCTGTACATCCTAGTTCCTCCACGGTACATCCCAGGGCATCCCCGCACATTGCAGTGCCTCCCAGTACATCCCAGTTCCCTCCCAGTACTGGGAGGGACCTGGGATGTACTGGGAGGGAACTGGGATGTACTGGGAGGGAACTGGGACGGAACTGGGATGTATTGGGAGGCACTGGGAAAGAAGTGGTAGTGAACCGGGAGGGAATTGGGATGTAAGGGGATGAACTGGTAGGAAACTGGGATGTACTGCAATGTACGGCGATGTATTGGCATGTACTGGGAGCGAGCTGGGATTTACTGGGATGTACTGGGAGGAAACTGGGATATACTGGGAGGAAACGGGGATATACTGGGAGGAAACTGGGAGGAAAGTGGGTGTCAACTGGGACATTCCAGTTTCCTCCCAGTACATCCCAGTTCCCTACCAGTGCAGCCCAGTACATCCCAGATCCCTCCCAGTCCCTCCCAGTACATCCCAGTTCCCTCACAGTACATCCCAGTTCCCTCCCAGTTCACACACAGTTCACTCCCAGTTCCATTCCAGTACATCCCAGTACATGCCAGTTGCCTCCCAGTTTCCTCTAAGTACATCCCAGTACTTTAAAGTTCCCTCCCAGTACATCCCAGTTCCCTCACAGTACATCCCAGTACTTCACAGTTCACTCCCACTACATCCCAGTACGTCCCAGTTCCCCCTTGGTACATAACACTTCCCTCCCAATACATCCAAGTTCCCTCCCAGTACATCCCAATCCCCTCCCAATACATCCCAGTTCCCTGCCAGTATGTCCCAGTACATCCCAGTTCCCTCCCAGTTCACTCCCACTACATCCCAGTTCCCTCCCAGTACATACCAGTTCCCTCCCAGTACATCCCAGTTCCCTCCCAGTTCCCTCCCACTACATCCCAGTTCCCTCCCACTACATCCTGGTACATCCCAGTTCCCACCCAGTACATCCTACTACATACCAGTTCCCTCCCAGTTCACTCCCAGTACATCCCAGTACGCACCAGTTCCCCTCTGTACATAACACTTCCCTCCCAGTACATAACAGTACATCCCAGTGTCCTCACAGTACGTCCCAGTTCCCTCCCAGTACATCCCAGTTCCCCACCAGTACGTCCCAGTTCCCTCCCAGTTCACTCCCAGTACATAACAGTTACCTCCCAGTACATCCCAGTACATCCCAGTAGATCCTGGTACATCCCAAATCCCTGCTAGTTCCACCCGGTACAACCCAGTACAAGCCTGTACATCCTAGTTCCTCCACACTACATCCCAGGGCATCCCCGCACATTGTAGTGCCTCCCAGTACATCCCAGGTCCCTCCCAGTACTGGGAGGGAACTGGGATGTACTGGGAGGGAACTGGGACGTACTGGGATGTAATGGGACGGAACTGGGATGTATTTGGAGGCAATGGGAAAGAAGTGGTAGCGAACCGGGAGGGAATTGGGATGTACGGGGATGAACTGGTAGGAAACTGGGATGTACTGGCATGGAACGGGGATGTATTGGGATGTACAGGAACGGAACTGGAATGTACTGCGATGTACTGGGAGCAAACTGGGATTTACTGGGATGTATTGGGAGGAAACTGGGAGGAAAGTGGGTGTCAACTGGGACATTCCAGTTTCCTCCCAGTACATCCCAGTTCCCTACCAGTGCATCCCAGTCCGTCCCAGTTCCCTCCCAGTCCGTCCCAGTACATCCCAGTTCCCTCCCAGTACATCCTACTACATACCAGTTCCCTCCCAGTTCACTCCCAGTACACAACAGTTCCCTCCCAGTACGTCCCAGTTCCCTCCCAGTACGTCCCAGTACATCCCAGTTCCGTCCCTGTTTCCGACCAGTGCGTCCTAGTTCCCTCTTATTCCATTCCAGTTCCCTCCAGTACATCTCAGTTCTCTCCCATTTCCCTCCAAGTACATCCCAGTTCCCTCCCAGTTCACTCCCAGTACATAACAGTTACCTCCCAGTACATCCCAGTACATCCCAGTAGATCCTGGTACATCCCAAATCCCTGCCAGTTCCACCCGGTACAACCCAGTACAAGCCTGTACATCCTAGTTCCTCCACAGTACATCCCAGGGCATCCCCGCACATTGTAGTGCCTCCCAGTACATCCCAGTTCCCTCCCAGTACTGGGAGGGACCTAGGATTAACGGGGAGGGACCTGGGATGTACTGGGAGGGAACTGGGATGTACTGGGAGGGACCTGGGATGTACTGGGAGGGACCTGGGATGTACTGGGAGGGACCTGGGATGTACTGGGAGGGACCTGGGATGTACTGGGATGTAATGGGACGGAACTGGGATGTATTGGGAGGCACTGGGAAAGAAGTGGTAGCGAACCGGGAGGGAATTGGGATGTACGGGGATGAACTGGTAGGGAACTGGGATGTACTGGCATGGAACGGGGATGTATTGGGATGTACAGGAACGTAACTGGAATGTACGGCGATGTATTGGGATGTACTGGGAGGAAACTGGGATTTACTGGGAGGAAACTGGAATTTACTGGGAGGAAACTGGGATATACTGGGAGGAAACTGGGATATACTGGGAGGAAACTGGGAGGGAAGTGGGTGTCAACTGGGACATTCCAGTTTCCTCCCAGTACATCCCAGTTCCCTACCAGTGCAGCCCAGTACATCCCAGATCCCTCCCAGTCCCTCCCAGTACATCCCAGTACCCTCACAGTACATCCCAGTTCCCTCCCAGGTCACACACAGTTCACTCCCAGTTCCATTCCAGTACGTCCCACTACATCCCAGTTGCCTCCCAGTTTCCTCTAAGTACATCCCAGTACTTCAAAGTTCCCTCCCAGTACATCCCAGTTCCCTCTAAGTACATCCCAGTACTTCACAGTTCACTCCCACTACATCCCAGTACATCCCAGTTCCCCCTTGGTACATAACACTTCCCTCCCAATACATCCAAGTTCCCTCCCAGTACATCCCAATCCCCTCCCAGTACATCCCAGTTCCCTGCCAGTATGTCCCAGTACATCCCAGTTCCCTCCCAGTACATACCAGTTCCCTCCCAGTACATCCCAGTTCCCTCCCAGTACATCCCAGTACATACCAGTTCCCTCCCAGTACATACCAGTACATCCTGGTACATCCCAGTTCCCACCCAGTACATCCTACTACATACCATTTCCCTCCCAGTTCACTCCCAGTACATCCCAGTACTTCACAGTTCCCTCCCAGTACATCCCAGTACGTACCAGTTCCCCTCAGTACATAACACTTCCCTCCCAGCACATAACAGTACATCCCAGTGTCCTCACAGTACGTCCCAGTTCCCTCACAGTACATCCCAGTTCCTTACCAGTACATCCCAGTTCCCTCCCTGTTCCTTCCCAGTACATAACAGTTACCTCCCAGTACATCCCAGTACATCCCGGTACATCCTGGTACATCCAAAATCCCTGCCAGTTCCACCCGGTACAACCCAGTACAAGCCTGTACATCCTAGTTCCTCCACACTACATCCCAGGACATTGTAGAGACTCCCAGTACGTCCCAGTTCCCTCCCAGTACAACCCAGTAGATCCTGGTACGTCCCCGTTCCCCGCACTGTACGTCCCCGTTCCCCGCACTGTACTGGGAGGACAACCGAGCCTGCGCAGTGACTGACATAGGGAACGAGCAAGTTTGTACCCATCGCTAGACAAGACAATAATGACTATGTATGAGTATGTAAAATTTTCATCTACAAATTGTACAGGAAAGGTGCGTGAGGTACGCACGCCAGGAGGAGCGATCCCCCGTGCATCCGGCGCCGTGAATATAGAATGCCTGCTCTTTAATACTAAATTGGTGTTGAGGAGTCGTTTCCGATTTTAACGCGTTTTTCGGTAACAGTTTTGGCACCCCAGGTGGGAACCTGCTTTTGAATCTCGACGGATCCGTGGGATCGTGGGACCTGCAGCCGGCCCCGAGGAATTCTCCGGGAGAGCTTCCGATCCCCGGGCCAGAGAATTCTGAGCAAGATCCCCTGGATTGAGGTAAACAAGGCATTCTTTGAAGAAGAAACTTAGGTAGAATAATACGTGGGGTTAGTTTCCCACATAGGATAGGATAGCGGGTTTGAGTCCCACAGGCCTGCCCGTAAGGCGCGGCGAAAGCCACGCAGGGTCGGGGCCAAGAGGTGCCTCGGTTGGTAAGTCTCTGCTAGGCGAAAGCCTGTGGAGCGGGACCCGAGGGTAGGGGAGTCTTCAACAGGGGATTGAAGTCTCCAGGGATATCTAGCAGGGGGCTACAGATCCCAGTGGCAGATTTCCAGTGAGACCTCTAACGGGGGTTGGAGTCCCTCTGACTAGTATTTGTGATAGTGCACTATCACAACTACTAGTCGACTGGGAGACGGGAGCATTACTGAGTAGGAAACCTATCCCACAGAGAACACCTTTGCGATGTATTTTGAAGCACTGGAAAGACGTCGGGGGCGGTGACCCACTAACTCGGAAACCATTAATTGAATATTGCAATCATTGGTGGCCAACGTATCAATTGGAAGGTGGGCACAAATGGCCAGAACATGAGACATTGCAATATCGTACCATCTTGCAATTAATGTTGTTTTGTAAAAAGGGAAGGCAAACGGGAAGAAGTGGCATATGTTGATTTGTTCTTTACACCGTGGAATCATCCCGAGCAGCAGAAACAGCGTGAGGTATGTCCACAAGATTCTACGGCAATGTTTCTGAAAAGAGGAAAACGTGGTGAGAACTTGAAAGAGTGTTGCTCTACTTGTGATACTGGATACTTCGCTTGATGAAACTGACAAGAAAATAGTACTGAATACAGCCAGAAGGCAGGTGCAGGGAGCACATGCTAACGGGAATTTACAGAGAACAATGAATAAGAATTTTCCATCTACAAATCCCGAGTGGGACCCTAATCAGCCAGGACCCAGGGGAATGTTGACTAGATGTCAGAGAGAGATTTTATTTGGAGTAAGACAAGCAATGCCAAAAGCAATAAATTGGTCAAAATTTATGAAGTGAGACAAGAATTAAGTGAGTCCCCTTCAGCCTTTATGGAAAGACTGAAGGTGACCACCAGAAAATATACTCATTTGAACCCAGAAAAACCAGAAAAAGCAATTCAGCTGGTCTCTATATTCATAAGACAATCAGCCCCAGATGGGGGCGGGGGGAGAGAAAACAACCTTCAGAAACTAGAACAACCTGAATCCAGAGATCTGGGTTAAATGCTTGAAGTAGCTTGGCATGAAGGAGACCAGGGGAATCAACCCTAGCTGAACACCTGGTTACACTGAAGCTACGGAATGAAGAAATAGAATTTTTGGTAGATACGGGAGCCACTTATTTGGTATTGAATACACGTGAAGAGAAATTTGATCATAAATCAGTAGATGTTGCTAGCGCAACAGGGCAAAGAAAAATTAGCCCCTCTCAGAGCCATTAAAGTTTAAATTGGAGAAGCAATGGGCAACTCACCAGTTTCTGCATATGCCTGAATGTCCACTGCCTCTGTTATGACGAGATCTATTAGGTCAATTAGATGCTCAAGTAACTTTTAAAGATGGAGAGATTAAATCACTAATACCAGAATCAAAAGCCACAGAGGCGAGAGCGTTTATGTTACAGGATTCCTCCAGGGAGGAACGGGTTCCCGAGGAAGTGGAAAACGTAGTAATTCCTTTGGTTTGAGCGAGCGGAGCTCCGGAGCGATCTAAGTGGGCAGAGCCGGTAAAAGTAACCTTAAAGCTTGGAGCCAAGCCCGTAAGACAAAAACAATACCCTATTAAGCGAGAGGCTCGAAAAGGATTACAGAAGTTAATTATAAAATTTTTCAGAATATGAGCTTTTAGTGGAATGTGAATCAGAATATAGTACTCCTGTGTCGCCAGTAAAGAAATCTAGAGGCAAAGAGTATTAGCTAGTTCACGATTTAAGGGCTATAAATCAGGTGGTCCAAGATATACATCCGGTAGTAGCTAATCCATACACTTTACTGACCTCTTTTAAAGGAGGAGCATAAATGGTTTACTGTACTAGATTTGAAGGACGCCTTCTTTTGCATACCTCCAGGCATAAAAAGTCAAAGCCTATTTGCTTTGCAATGGGAAAGCCCCACCACAGAATGAAAGACACAGCTACCATGGACCGTACTTCCACAAGGATTTAAAAATAGTCCTACGATACTTGAGACTCAGCTGGCAAAAAAAAATTAGAGATATAGAAAAAACAGAACCCAGGGAGAGGCATCTTGTTACAGAACGCGGATGACATTCTGATAGCGGCACAAAGTAAAGAAAAATGTTTTGAAATTTTTAAATTTTCTGGGCCAAGGAAGATGCGGAGTTTCCAGAAACAAAACCCAAATAGGAAAAGAAGCAGCCATTTATTTAGGATTTGAAATATCTCAAAGACAAAGACAATTAGAAAGTGAAAAGAAAGAAACTATTTGTCAAATTCCCGAACCTAGCAGCCCGAAGGAACTGAGAGCTTTTCTGAAAACAATGAAATAGCATCAGCTCTGGATTCTGAACTATAGACTGTATGTAAAACCATTATTTGAGGCATTGAAAGACTCAAAAGGATAAATATTTAACCTGGATGCCCGGATGCCAAACGGCATTCAAAGAACTGAAAAGAGCCTCGATGATGGCCCCTGCATTAGGCCTACCTGATTTCGCTAAACCTTTTGAGTTGTTTGTCCACGAAAGACAACATTTAGCCCTTGGAGTGCTGACACAGCGACTGGGAACCTGGAAGAGACCTGTGGGCTACTTCTCCAAACAACCTGACCACGCGAGTAAAAGATGGCCTAGGTGTTTACGGGCAGTAGCAACAACAGCGCTGCCGATCCGGGAAGCCCCAAAGTTAACAATGGGACAGAAGACGACAGTATATGTCCCGCACATAGCGGTGACTGTTTTAGAACAAAAGGGGGGTCGTTGGCTATCCCTTAGCAGAATGTTGAAATATCAAGTTGTTCTGTTAGAACAAGACGATGTGGAATCGAAGACTACTGCTATACTGAATCCTGCTATGTTTTTAACAACAGAAAACCTTACGGACAATTTAGAACACGATCGCTTGCTAACTATTGAACAAGTCTATTCCAGCAGACCAGACCTGAGACACAAACCTCTGGGAAAATCCTGATCTGGAGTTGTTTACAGATGGAAGAAGCTCTGGGCGAGAAGAGAAGCGAATGGCCGGATATGCTGTCGTTATCGCCGCCGAGGGAATGGAGTCAGGGGTGCTGCCTGCAAACACCTCAGCACAGAAAGCAGTATTGGTAGCATTGAAGCGAGCTCTGCGAATGGCAGAAGGACAAAGGATAAATATCTAGACTGATTCCAAACGTGCATTTGGTGTGATCCACGATCATGGAGCTATTGGGAAGGAGAAAGGACTGCCATCAGCCCAAGAATCATCAATACAGCATAAAGAAGAAATTCTCCAACTTCCGGAAGACGTGCAGAAACCAAAAGAAGTGGCGGTAAAGCGTTGCAAAGCTCATCAATTTGGCCAGACGGCTGTAAACATAAGCAAACGACTGACCGATAAAGCTGCAAAGAGGACTGCAGAGCAAGGTATCCTTGCACTAGTACCAGTAAAACAGATCAGAATTCCAAAGTTGAAACCGAGATATAATAAATTGGATGAGCAATTAGCAGAACAATTGGAAGCATCACAAAACACAGAGAGATGGTAGGTAACACCAGAAAAACAAGTAATAACAACAACAACCCCACAAGTTATGACAGAACTTGCAAAAGAAAACCATGAGCAAACACATTAGGGTGTAGGCGCTACGGTTTTGAGTTTAAAAACATCTGTAGCGTGTGTAGGCATGACAAGAATAGTTAAACCCATAGTAGCTAAGTGTCCAATCTGTCCTAGAAATAATCCCCTGAACCAAAGGAAACAACCTTTAGGAGTAACAAAACAAAAAATTCTCCCGGAAATTATTAGCAAATTAAGTTCTCTGAGTTACCCAGACAAAATAGATAGAGCAGTATTTGTCAGTGCTGATTGACAAATTTTCTAGATGGCCAGAAGCTTTCTCGTGCTGCACCGACAAAGCTAGAGTAGTAGTTAAAACGTTGCTGAAAGAAATAATACCAAGATTTAGAGTGCCAACGGGAATGTCCTCTGATAGAGCACCACATTTTTTTGCAGAGGTACTTCAACAAATTAATAAAATTTTGGGTAGAAAATGGGACCTGCATACACCCTGGAGACCACAATCAAGTGAAAAATTTCAGAACATGAAGCAAACACTAAACTGACATAGTGGAATGTTATTGATCTAGGATGGAAGTATTGAGAAAATTATTATTTCAGAACTTCCAAACAGGGGAAATGTAACCAAAGTGATGAAATCAACCAGAGACGGTGTTCCATTACGGGAACATGGAGCGTACCAATCAGCGCACCTGTCGATCTGCATTTTAGTCCCTAGGCGATCGTTAATGTCAGCAGAACAACAGACAACGTGCTTCTGTCAGAAAAGGATGACAAAACGCGGTTTCGCTTAGCGGACTGAGAAAACTAGCCAAGACTGCCAAGATTAAGAGCCAAGAAGGTAAAAGGTAATTCCGGCAGGGGGAGATCGCGACCACCGACTCACAGACCACCACCGACCCAAGTAACAGAAGAGAACAACGGAAGAGGACAACCGAGCCTGCGCAGCGATTTACATACGGAACGAGCAAGTTTGTACCAATCAGCAGACAGGACAATAATGAATATGTATGAATACGTAAAACATTGATCTACAAATTGTACGGGAAAGGTGCGTGAGGTACGCACACCAGGAGGAGCGATCCCCCGTGCATCCGGCGCCGCGAATAAAGAATGCCTGCTCTTTAATACTAAATTGGTGTTGAGGAGTCGTTTCCGATTTTAACGCGTTTTTCGGTAACACAGGGAGTCAGATCAAGAGAGCCAGAGAACAACAAAACACCGACAGGCTACAGGACAGAGCAGGAGGAAAAAAAAAAAAAACGGAGCCAGAGCCAGGCAGAGAGAGGCGGAGAAAGAAAAAGGAGCCACAGGCTACAGGACAGAGAGAGGGAGGACTGAAAAGACGGGGAGGCAGGGAGACACTCAGAGCGAGATGGAGAAAGAAGGTGCGGGGGGGGGGGCGCAAAAAAAAAAAGTAAATTTTGCAGCAGGTAAGGAAAGAGAGGGGGCCGGGGGAGAGACAGGGAGGGCCCAGGACGCACAAGAGAGGCAACGGGGCCCCAGTGGCCCAGGACTCACCGCGACTCTCGCTCTCAGCGCTGCTGGCACAATTTAGCCGTTCAGATGCTTCTTTCCCCTCCTCTCCTCCCTGCCTCTTCTGCAGCTCCAGACTCTAGGCCGTCCTCCACCTGAAGAGAATATGTGGGTGTCTTACAGCTCTTACCAGATGAGGCTTCCTAGGCACGTAGCCTAGCTCGCCCGTGCTGGAGCTGGGGGCAGGCGCACGGGGCAAGGGGGGCCAGGGGAGGCTGAGGGGGAGCTCTGGTGAGCTGGGGAGTCAGCCATCTTCTGCACCCAGAAGCTGCAGGGGGAAAAGGTCATCATCCTCCTCCTCCTTTCCCTCTTCCCTTCTATCAGCTCCCGGGTAACTCCTAGGGCTGCCCTCACCCGCTCGCCTTTAGCATACCAGAAGCCTGCCTCGGCGGGTCATTTGAAGCTTCCCATCCCACCAGCCCCAGTAGTACAGGCACACAAGGAGATACCCCTGCACCCACCAAAGGGGCTCGCTCACCTCGCCGGCAGCCCTAGGCCTCACCCGACACAGGGAATCGTGTCCGACACACCACCACGCTGCAGCAAGAGCAGAGGAGGCCTTTCCTTACCAGGAAGCAGCAACGAGCACGGCGGCATCACCTCGCAGGCACTGCAGCATCGCAGGGCTGTTACCTGCGGAGAGAGCAATGGGGATCACAGGGACGCCACCGCGCGTGCGCGGCTCCCGGGCTCAGTACCCAATTCTGGTCGCTGGGCAGCAGCATTATCTGAATTACTCTTCTCGATTAATACCATCCAGAAACCGTAACTTGGCTGCATCCACAGAGCTTCTATTCCTCTGCACCTTTCCCCCTCGCAGCCCCAGCAGCGCCATTCATTGCCTCTGCACCAAACAGCAAAGTGTCTCGAGGGAGGAGAAGCAGCACAGCAAACCTGGGGAACAAGGTTGGGTTCCCACCCCCGCAGAATAAGCCCCAGGAACTGCTTGTAGGCATGTGGCATCAGGGTTGTGATCGGGTTTTGGTTTGGTTTTCTTTTTTTTTCCCCCGCCTTCTTTACATAATGTAATAATTGGGGTTGCTTTTCCAAACTACTGAGTTCTGTGGGGATTTTTTGTGCTTTTGCCCTACAAAAAATGGTCATTTTCACTTTCGGTTTTGTGCATGAGAATGGTTGGTGGGTGCTTTTAGGTTGTTGTTCCTTCCCCCCACCCCCTTTTTTTTTTTTCCTTTCCAGCCGCACAAATCCAGCTGGAGTTGGCTTTCCCAGAAGCCCCAAGTTGTTTTCTTTCCACCAGAATTCTTCCTGTATTTTCACCCCTCATTGCAGGCCCAGAGTCAAGGGGTTTGAGGTATTTTTGTGCCCAGGCAGCAGCTCCCAGGCTGCATAAGCAGCCCCACAGGGGGAAGTCCCCGTTTGAGGGAATCGGCCCCAAATTGGGATGGGAAAGTGAAGAGAAGGAGAAAAAACCCTGAATAACCTGAAAAAGAACACCTACTCCAGCCCACCAAGCACCGGTCACCTTGCCTGACTCACCTCCAGGGCCCACATCACGCTCGGCTCATCGCTTAGCACCCTCAGATCACAAAAAAAAAAAAAAAAAAAGAGTAAAACCCATAATGGAGCCCTATAGCCATCAGTCACATCTTCCCTCCAGTACTACACACAGACTCACCTTCTTACAGCGCTCCCCTGGGCTCTCCTCCGTTGCCCTGCACGACTCATCCATCTGCACCTGGAAAAACAGTGTTACTGAACAAGTCACCTGGAGGCACAGCAACAGCTTAACCATTCCACAGCTCCTGCGCCCACGTAGGAATACCATCTAGAGCCCAACTACAGCCTGCCGTTAAAGGAAATGCATTAAATCAAACGTTAAGCCCTCGCACATACAAGCCGGAACAGCAAAAACACGGCACGCTCGCGCACCCAGGGCGCAGCCCGACGGAGGTCCACGCGCACCTCGCCGGTTTGATGCGGAGCCACCCAGCATCCCTGCGAGCACAGCTGCAGGCGCAACAGCAGTTTCACCTACACCCATCTCGGCACGCAGCGCTTCTGAAGCTTTAAGCTGAAAGCCCTACCTTGACGCTTGGCCACACTAGAAGCGAGCCGTAGCTAGAACTCCACAGAAACACAGCAACACAAATTGCACACCCACAGCGGCGACAGCCTTGCAACTACTTAGACCAGGAACAACAGAGGAAAGTAAAACGGCTTCATCACCCGCACAGGAAAAGCGGCAGACGGAGGCAAAGGGTCAGCATTCATAGCCCTTACAGAACACAGGCGTTCTCTCTCCTTCCATTCCTAAACCCATCCCTTAGGTCTAAATATCGCAGCCCTGCTGTGGCAATAGCGAGAGCAGGGAACGAGAGCCCTGCCGCCGGCCGTTTGTGCGGCAGGACACAAAAACAGAGGGACATGTTTTGCCACACACAACCCTGAATCTCCTGAAAAGTTATGTTTACCAAAAATAGGCATTTGGAACATATTGCCAAAAACAAAACATTCGGCAATAAAACTTTTATGTGTTTGACACCCGCACATTTTTGGGGAACTTGCTATTTGCTTCCTGGTTTTGCTGGTCTTCCCTCAGAAGTTCTACCTGCAGCCAAGTTATTCCCACCCGCCCGACCGGTTCAAGCATTCACCTTCCTGGTATTACCAGCACATTGAGACACAGGCGAGGAACTTAACTGCTCTTCTAAAACTATCCAAATGACAATTACAGCCCTGAAAGAGGAGTGGAAGAGAAGAACAGGAGAGATCAGGCAGCAAAAATGCTCTGCAGGCTGCTGCCAGCCAACACTGCACTCTTTTGTTAAAGCCACCCCGCCCCCCCAAATGCAAACAAAAAAAACCCCCATGACTTCATGAAGTGCGTGGGTTTTTTTTCTTTTCAGTAGTCCTTTTGGAGCTCATCCCTGTCTCAGCATCTTGTCTTGTCAGAGCATGAAGTGCAGATGATCTGTATCCCGATGACATTTGCATGGGATGAATACATTTTCAGAAATAGACCCGATCCGTGAGACTCCTGTCACCTTTGTGGTTTTAATAATCGTAACTCAATTTTATCGACTGACACACTTGTGAGAAAACTAATTAACTTGAAACGTAGCCTCTCCTCGGGGAAAAAATGTGTTAGACACCAAATGAAACCGATTCAGAGCTCCAAACCACGATGGAGCCGATAGAGCTGTTGTGACTTAGTTTGTATGTTTAATTAATTGGTTAATAACTCTTCTAAGCAGCGCAGAATGAAGAGCTGGACCCAAAGAGGGTGCGCTGCACTGGATCCAAAAAGCACCCTTCCTCCAGAGACCCGCCTCAGGTGGCGAGTTCGCTCTGGTGCATGCCGGCCTCCCGAACTTCGGGGTCCGATGTGACCGGACCCCCACCTCCGGGGAGGGTCCTCGTACCCTGCCCAACCCTTGCTTTCCCCTGCAGCCCCCGATGCCCCCACGCCACCCCCACAAGCAGCCAAACCGGCTTCTGCTTTTGGCCCCCAAACCAGCTCACTTTGGGACCGGTTCTGAGCCAAAAAGCCCAGCTGCTGAGCCTGTTCTCAAGTCCCAAAAGCACAGCACTTGACCTCTGCTCCTCAGCCCAAAACCACACCACTTAGTCCCCTCGCTCAGGCCCTCAAAACGCACGACTCGATCTGTTTCAGGGCCCCGGCGTCAGCCACAGGAGCCTGCTCTCAAGGCCCAGGAACAGAAGAGCTGTGCTCTCCACGCTCAGGGACCAAACCAGCTGAGCCTGGCTGCGTCCCGGCCCCCTCCGCAGTCCCCACGGCCAACGCTCAGGGCCGCGGAGAGCGCAGCCACCCCACAGCCCTGCACCCCCACGGCCCACGCGGGCACTGTCGGGGAGGCCTTGGGAACTGAACTGCGCGGGCCCGGCCCCGCACCCCGGCAGCGCTTTCTTCCTGCTCTCGCAGGCCTCGTTTCCCCGGCAGCGCCGGGCCCGCACCCCAACCCCACAGGGGGCCGGGCCCAGCCCGCCTCCAGCAAACCGCGGCGGCAGCAGCCAGGGTCCCTGCCTGCCTCGCGGGCAAGGGGGGACCCGCCCGGCACCGCAGGAGCCCCCACCGGGGTCGCCGCCGCCGCCGCCCGACCCCGACGAGGAGCAGTCGAGAGCCGGGTGGGGCTGCCCCTACTCCCCGGGGACGGGCACGGGCTCGGCCCCAAAACCCAACCACCGACCCACGACAGCGCTCGGCCCGGGGCCGCTGCTGCCCGCACCCCGCCGCCCCCCCGGGGGCTCCGCGGACCGGGAGACCCCACAGCCCAAACCCGCCGACCCACAGCGCGCCCGGCCATGCGGCTCCTCACCTGCCCCCCGGCGCGGCTCCGGCTGCCCCACGGCCCGGCGCGGAGCCGAACCCGGCCACCGGACCATCCGCCGACCCCCCCAACCCCCGGACGCTCCGGGACGGTTCTCGTCCCTTTTCGCTCTGACGCCTCGAGCCGAGCCGGCCCCGCTCCTCCGAGCTACCGGCGGTGCCCGCTCTGCTGCTCGGGGCCGGGCCCTGTTCTCGCCCGGACGCGAGAAGCCGCTCCGGGGTCTCCTCGGTGCGTCCAGCCCCGTGCCGTGCCGGAGCGGGGAGAGCCGGGTACGAGCGCGGAGCCCTGGGGCAGGGGTTGCCCCAGTGCCACCGACGGTGTGTGGGGGGGTGTCGTCGTCCCCCGCCCCACGCGGGGGGCGCACACACGGTACACCCGCGGGCAGGGGCATCCCCGGGGAGCCGTGCGGCCGGGCTGCGCCGTAGGAGGGGAAGGTGATGTTGGTTTCCCATTTTCCCCGCAAACTGATCCTCCCCCCCGGCCCCCCTTTCCCGCGCGTTACAGCCCGCGAAAAAGCTTTTAACAACCCGATCGACAACACTCCCTTTATCCCTCTTCCAGCAGCAGCAGCGAGAGATTAAGCCAACTGCAGCAGAGGGGAGGAAGGCAAGGAGAGCCTTTTCAAGCAAGGGCAGGACAAAATGCACGGCGTGGACAGGCACAGGAGAGGCTGCATTATCTGGAAAGCACAACGCCTGCCCAAGGGCAGAAAATAAGGAACGAATTGTTTCCAAGGAGCTGCAGCAGACGAATCACCTTTTTCTTTATTGCACTCCTGCCCTTTGTTATCCAAAGCGATAGGCTTCACCACCGGGCAGAAAATAGCTGCCTAGATTTACACGGACAACCAGAAACAATCAAGCCACCCAGCAAGAAGTTCGCAGCAGAGGTATAACCCATCAGCAGCTAAAACATTTGTTACGCAGGCACAACTAGGCACTAAACAAAGGCTTTCCAACTCTGGAGGTCTAGAACAGGTAGACATTAGCACAGAAGCACAAGGGGCTCCGTCACACTGCACAAATCTCCCCGTGCCTACACACGCACACGTTCAGAAGTTAGTTATCAGAAAACGCCCGACTCAGCCATTTGCCACAGTCACGAGACTCACGAGGTGGGCTCAGAGTTTTAAGGCAAGAAATACCTCCCCCACCCCCCACCAGAGAGATCTTTCAGGCTCCAGACCTGCCATCTCCCCGCACCAAACGTAACCGGCCAAAGGGTTTCAGGTGACCCAAAACACAGTACACAAAAAATAACCGGGGAGAGCCCTACATTGTGGAAAAGCGAACGATGCCCGACCGGGGCTTCTCTGCGGGGCCCGGCCCCCGCCCCGCCCCCGGCCCGACCCGCACGGAGATACCCCCCGGCCCGCGCCAGGCCTCACCTCACACGGAGACCCACCCGCTGCCCGAACTCACCCACCAGCGCTCTCCGGCCCCCGGACACGGCCGCGCTGCTCTCTCAGGCGGCTGCCGCAGGCGAGGCTCGGGCACCGCCAGGCCTCCAGGCGTCCCGAGGGGCTGCCGGCCACCGCAGGGGATGGCTGCCGGCGGCCGGACCGCCGCGGCGCTCCCCGCCCAGCTCCCAGCAGGCTCCGCCGGCCGCGGGCTTCCCACGCCGGGCCGCAGAGGGGCCCCGGCACCGCACAGGGACGCCTCGCGACCCGGCCGCCACACGCACCGGCCCTTCGGCCTCCACACGCACCGCTCCCGCCCCCGCTCCGCCGCGCACGCGCCACCGGAAGCCCGAGCCCCGCGGGGCGGCCCTTAAAGGGCGGCCGGAAGGAACGGCCCCCACCGGCCCCGCCCCCGCGCCGGACCGCCCCCGCGCCCAGCCGGTGAGCGCCAGCGCCCCCTGCTGGC
>NW_027441159.1:0-40344 GCF_949628215.1 Phalacrocorax aristotelis | reverse complement strand
GGACAGGACCAATATAGCCTTATATGGACTGGAAAAATATAGCCTTATATGGACAGGACCAATATAGCCTTATATGGACTGGAAAAATATAGCCTTATATGGACAGGACCAATATAGCCTTATATGGACTGGAAAAATATAGCCTTATATGGACTGGAAAAATATAGCCTTATATGGACAGGACCAATATAGCCTTATATGGACTGGAAAAATATAGCCTTATATGGACAGGACCAATATAGCCTTATATGGACAGGACCAATATAGCCTTATATGGACTGGAAAAATATAGCCTTATATGGACAGGACCAATATAGCCTTATATGGACTGGAACAATATAGCCTTATATGGACTGGAAAAATATAGCCTTATATGGACAGGACCAATATAGCCTTATATGGACTGGAAAAATATAGCCTTATATGGACAGGACCAATATAGCCTTATATGGACTGGAAAAATATAGCCTTATATGGACAGGACCAATATAGCCTTATATGGACTGGAAAAATATAGCCTTATATGGACAGGACCAATATAGCCTTATATGGACTGGAAAAATATAGCCTTATATGGACAGGACCAATATAGCCTTATATGGACTGGAAAAATATAGCCTTATATGGACAGGACCAATATAGCCTTATATGGACTGGAAAAATATAGCCTTATATGGACTGGAAAAATATAGCCTTATATGGACAGGACCAATATAGCCTTATATGGACTGGAAAAATATAGCCTTATATGGACAGGACCAATATAGCCTTATATGGACTGGAAAAATATAGCCTTATATGGACAGGACCAATATAGCCTTATATGGACTGGAAAAATATAGCCTTATATGGACAGGACCAATATAGCCTTATATGGACTGGAAAAATATAGCCTTATATGGACAGGACCAATATAGCCTTATATGGACTGGAAAAATATAGCCTTATATGGACAGGACCAATATAGCCTTATATGGACTGGAAAAATATAGCCTTATATGGACAGGACCAATATAGCCTTATATGGACTGGAAAAATATAGCCTTATATGGACAGGACCAATATAGCCTTATATGGACAGGACCAATATAGCCTTATATGGACTGGAAAAATATAGCCTTATATGGACAGGACCAATATAGCCTTATATGGACTGGAAAAATATAGCCTTATATGGACAGGACCAATATAGCCTTATATGGACTGGAAAAATATAGCCTTATATGGACTGGAAAAATATAGCCTTATATGGACAGGACCAATATAGCCTTATATGGACTGGAAAAATATAGCCTTATATGGACAGGACCAATATAGCCTTATATGGACTGGAAAAATATAGCCTTATATGGACTGGAAAAATATAGCCTTATATGGACAGGACCAATATAGCCTTATATGGACTGGAAAAATATAGCCTTATATGGACAGGACCAATATAGCCTTATATGGACTGGAAAAATATAGCCTTATATGGACAGGACCAATATAGCCTTATATGGACTGGAAAAATATAGCCTTATATGGACAGGACCAATATAGCCTTATATGGACTGGAAAAATATAGCCTTATATGGACTGGAAAAATATAGCCTTATATGGACAGGACCAATATAGCCTTATATGGACTGGAAAAATATAGCCTTATATGGAAAGGACCAATATAGCCTTATATGGACTGGAAAAATATAGCCTTATATGGACAGGACCAATATAGCCTTATATGGAAAGGACCAATATAGCCTTATATGGACAGGACCAATATAGCCTTATATGGACAGGACCAATATAGCCTTATATGGACTGGAAAAATATAGCCTTATATGGAAAGGACCAATATAGCCTTATATGGACTGGAAAAATATAGCCTTATATGGACAGGACCAATATAGCCTTATATGGACTGGAAAAATATAGCCTTATATGGACTGGAAAAATATAGCCTTATATGGACAGGACCAATATAGCCTTATATGGACTGGAAAAATATAGCCTTATATGGACAGGACCAATATAGCCTTATATGGACTGGAAAAATATAGCCTTATATGGACAGGACCAATATAGCCTTATATGGACTGGAAAAATATAGCCTTATATGGACAGGACCAATATAGCCTTATATGGACTGGAAAAATATAGCCTTATATGGACAGGACCAATATAGCCTTATATGGACTGGAAAAATATAGCCTTATATGGAAAGGACCAATATAGCCTTATATGGACTGGAAAAATATAGCCTTATATGGACAGGACCAATATAGCCTTATATGGAAAGGACCAATATAGCCTTATATGGACTGGAAAAATATAGCCTTATATGGACAGGACCAATATAGCCTTATATGGACTGGAAAAATATAGCCTTATATGGACAGGACCAATATAGCCTTATATGGACTGGAAAAATATAGCCTTATATGGACAGGACCAATATAGCCTTATATGGACTGGAAAAATATAGCCTTATATGGACAGGACCAATATAGCCTTATATGGACTGGAAAAATATAGCCTTATATGGACTGGAAAAATATAGCCTTATATGGACAGGACCAATATAGCCTTATATGGACTGGAAAAATATAGCCTTATATGGAAAGGACCAATATAGCCTTATATGGACTGGAAAAATATAGCCTTATATGGACAGGACCATATAGCCTTATATGGAAAGGACCAATATAGCCTTATATGGACTGGAAAAATATAGCCTTATATGGACAGGACCAATATAGCCTTATATGGACTGGAAAAATATAGCCTTATATGGACAGGACCAATATAGCCTTATATGGACAGGACCAATATAGCCTTATATGGACTGGAAAAATATAGCCTTATATGGACAGGACCAATATAGCCTTATATGGACTGGAAAAATATAGCCTTATATGGACAGGACCAATATAGCCTTATATGGACTGGAAAAATATAGCCTTATATGGACAGGACCAATATAGCCTTATATGGACTGGAAAAATATAGCCTTATATGGACAGGACCAATATAGCCTTATATGGACTGGAAAAATATAGCCTTATATGGACAGGACCAATATAGCCTTATATGGACTGGAAAAATATAGCCTTATATGGACAGGACCAATATAGCCTTATATGGACTGGAAAAATATAGCCTTATATGGACAGGACCAATATAGCCTTATATGGAAAGGACCAATATAGCCTTATATGGACTGGAAAAATATAGCCTTATATGGACAGGACCAATATAGCCTTATATGGACTGGAAAAATATAGCCTTATATGGACAGGACCAATATAGCCTTATATGGAATGGAAAAATATAGCCTTATATGGACAGGACCAATATAGCCTTATATGGACTGGAAAAATATAGCCTTATATGGACAGGACCAATATAGCCTTATATGACTGGAAAAATATAGCCTTATATGGACAGGACCAATATAGCCTTATATTGGACTGGAAAAATATAGCCTTATATGGACAGGACAATATAGCCTTAAATGGAAAGGACCAATATAGCCTTATATGGACTGGAAAAATATAGCCTTATATGGACAGGACCAATATAACCTTATATGGAAAGGACCAATATAGCCTTATATGGACTGGAAAAATATAGCCTTATATGGACAGGACCAATATAGCCTTATATGGACTGGAAAAATATAGCCTTATATGGACAGGACCAATATAGCCTTATATGGACTGGAAAATATAGCCTTATATGGACAGGACCAATATAGCCTTATATGGACTGGAAAAATATAGCCTTATATGGACAGGACCAATATAGCCTTATATGGACTGGAAAAATATAGCCTTATATGGACAGGACCAATATAGCCTTATATGGAAAGGACCAATATAGCCTTATATGGACTGGAAAAATATAGCCTTATATGGACAGGACCAATATAGCCTTATATGGACTGGAAAAATATAGCCTTATATGGACAGGACCAATATAGCCTTATATGGACTGGAAAAATATAGCCTTATATGGACAGGACCAATATAGCCTTATATGGACTGGAAAAATATAGCCTTATATGGACTGGAAAAATATAGCCTTATATGGACAGGACCAATATAGCCTTATATGGACTGGAAAAATATAGCCTTATATGGACAGGACCAATATAGCCTTATATGGAATGGAAAAATATAGCCTTATATGGACAGGACCAATATAGCCTTATATGGACTGGAAAAATATAGCCTTATATGGACTGGAAAAATATAGCCTTATATGGACAGGACCAATATAGCCTTATATGGACTGGAAAAATATAGCCTTATATGGACAGGATTAATATAGCCTTATATGGACTGGAAAAATATAGCCTTATATGGACAGGACCAATATAGCCTTATATGGACTGGAAAAATATAGCCTTATATGGACAGGACCAATATAGCCTTATATGGACTGGAAAAATATAGCCTTATATGGACAGGACCAATATAGCCTTATATGGACTGGAAAAATATAGCCTTATATGGACAGGACCAATATAGCCTTATATGGACTGGAAAAATATAGCCTTATATGGACAGGACCAATATAGCCTTATATGGACTGGAAAAATATAGCCTTATATGGACAGGACCAATATAGCCTTATATGGACTGGAAAAATATAGCCTTATATGGACAGGACCAATATAGCCTTATATGGACTGGAAAAATATAGCCTTATATGGACAGGACCAATATAGCCTTATATGGACTGGAAAAATATAGCCTTATATGGACAGGACCAATATAGCCTTATATGGACTGGAAAAATATAGCCTTATATGGACAGGACCAATATAGCCTTATATGGACTGGAAAAATATAGCCTTATATGGACAGGACCAATATAGCCTTATATGGAAAGGACCAATATAGCCTTATATGGACTGGAAAAATATAGCCTTATATGGACAGGACCAATATAGCCTTATATGGACTGGAAAAATATAGCCTTATATGGACAGGACCAATATAGCCTTATATGGACTGGAAAAATATAGCCTTATATGGACTGGAAAATATAGCCTTATATGGACAGGACCAATATAGCCTTATATGGACTGGAAAAATATAGCCTTATATGGACAGGACCAATATAGCCTTATATGGACTGGAAAAATATAGCCTTATATGGACTGGAAAAATATAGCCTTATATGGACAGGACCAATATAGCCTTATATGGACTGGAAAAATATAGCCTTATATGGACAGGACCAATATAGCCTTATATGGACTGGAAAAATATAGCCTTATATGGACAGGACCAATATAGCCTTATATGGACTGGAAAAATATAGCCTTATATGGACAGGACCAATATAGCCTTATATGGACTGGAAAAATATAGCCTTATATGGACAGGACCAATATAGCCTTATATGGACTGGAAAAATATAGCCTTATATGGACTGGAAAAATATAGCCTTATATGGACAGGACCAATATAGCCTTATATGGACTGGAAAAATATAGCCTTATATGGAAAGGACCAATATAGCCTTATATGGACTGGAAAAATATAGCCTTATATGGACAGGACCAATATAGCCTTATATGGAAAGGGACCAATATAGCCTTATATGGACAGGACCAATATAGCCTTATATGGAAAGGACCAATATAGCCTTATATGGACTGGAAAAATATAGCCTTATATGGAAAGGACCAATATAGCCTTATATGGACTGGAAAAATATAGCCTTATATGGACAGGACCAATATAGCCTTATATGGAAAGGACCAATATAGCCTTATATGGACAGGACCAATATAGCCTTATATGGACAGGACCAATATAGCCTTATATGGACTGGAAAAATATAGCCTTATATGGACAGGACCAATATAGCCTTATATGGACTGGAAAAATATAGCCTTATATGGACAGGACCAATATAGCCTTATATGGACTGGAAAAATATAGCCTTATATGGACAGGACCAATATAGCCTTATATGGACAGGACCAATATAGCCTTATATGGACAGGACCAATATTGCCTTATATGGAGTGGAAAAATATAGCCTTATATGGACAGGACCAATATAGCCTTATATGGACTGGAAAAATATAGCCTTATATGGACAGGACCAATATAGCCTTATATGGACTAGAAAAATATAGCCTTATATGGACAGGACCAATATAGCCTTATATGGAAAGGACCAATATAGCCTTATATGGACTGGAAAAATATAGCCTTATATGGAAAGGACCAATATAGCCTTATATGGACTGGAAAAATATAGCCTTATATGGACAGGACCAATATAGCCTTATATGGACAGGACCAATATAGCCTTATATGGACTGGAAAAATATAGCCTTATATGGACAGGACCAATATAGCCTTATATGGACTGGAAAAATATAGCCTTATATGGACAGGACCAATATAGCCTTATGTGGACTGGAAAAATATAGCCTTATATGGACAGGACCAATATAGCCTTATATGGACTGGAAAAATATAGCCTTATATGGACAGGACCAATATAGCCTTATATGGACAGGACCAATATAGCCTTATATGGACAGGACCAATATTGCCTTATATGGAGTGGAAAAATATAGCCTTATATGGACAGGACCAATATAGCCTTATATGGACTGGAAAAATATAGCCTTATATGGACAGGACCAATATAGCCTTATATGGACTGGAAAAATATAGCCTTATATGGACAGGACCAATATAGCCTTATATGGACTGGAAAAATATAGTCTTATATGGACAGGACCAATATAGCCTTATATGGACTGGAAAAATATAGCCTTATATGGACAGGACCAATATAGCCTTATATGGACTGGAAAAATATAGCCTTATATGGACAGGACCAATATAGCCTTATATGGACTGGAAAAATATAGCCTTATATGGACAGGACCAATATAGCCTTATATGGACTGGAAAAATATAGCCTTATATGGACAGGACCAATATAGCCTTATATGGACTGGAAAAATATAGCCTTATATGGAAAGGACTAATATAGCCTTATATGGACTGGAAAAATATAGCCTTATATGGACAGGACCAATATAGCCTTATATGGACTGGAAAAATATAGCCTTATATGGACAGGACCAATATAGCCTTATATGGACTGGAAAAATAGAGCCTTATATGGACAGGACCAATATAGCCTTATATGGAATGGAAAAATATAGCCTTATATGGACAGGACCAATATAGCCTTATATGGAAAGGACCAATATAGCCTTATATGGACTGGAAAAATATAGCCTTATATGGACAGGACCAATATAGCCTTATATGGACTGGAAAAATATAGCCTTATATGGACAGGACCAATATAGCCTTATATGGACTGGAAAAATATAGCCTTATATGGACTGGAAAAATATAGCCTTATATGGACAGGACCAATATAGCCTTATATGGACTGGAAAAATATAGCCTTATATGGACAGGACCAATATAGCCTTATATGGACTGGAAAAATATAGCCTTATATGGACTGGAAAAATATAGCCTTATATGGACAGGACCAATATAGCCTTATATGGACTGGAAAAATATAGCCTTATATGGACAGGACCAATATAGCCTTATATGGACTGGAAAAATATAGCCTTATATGGACAGGACCAATATAGCCTTATATGGACTGGAAAAATATAGCCTTATATGGACAGGACCAATATAGCCTTATATGGACTGGAAAAATATAGCCTTATATGGACAGGACCAATATAGCCTTATATGGACTGGAAAAATATAGCCTTATATGGACTGGAAAAATATAGCCTTATATGGACAGGACCAATATAGCCTTATATGGACTGGAAAAATATAGCCTTATATGGAAAGGACCAATATAGCCTTATATGGACTGGAAAAATATAGCCTTATATGGACAGGACCAATATAGCCTTATATGGAAAGGACCAATATAGCCTTATATGGACAGGACCAATATAGCCTTATATGGAAAGGACCAATATAGCCTTATATGGACTGGAAAAATATAGCCTTATATGGAAAGGACCAATATAGCCTTATATGGACTGGAAAAATATAGCCTTATATGACAGGACCAATATAGCCTTATATGGAAAGGACCAATATAGCCTTATATGGACTGGAAAAATATAGCCTTATATGGACAGGACCAATATAGCCTTATATGGACTGGAAAAATATAGCCTTATATGGACAGGACCAATATAGCCTTATATGGACTGGAAAAATATAGCCTTATATGGACAGGACCAATATAGCCTTATATGGACTGGAAAAATATAGCCTTATATGGACAGGACCAATATAGCCTTATATGGACAGGACCAATATAGCCTTATATGGACAGGACCAATATTGCCTTATATGGAGTGGAAAAATATAGCCTTATATGGACAGGACCAATATAGCCTTATATGGACTGGAAAAATATAGCCTTATATGGACAGGACCAATATAGCCTTATATGGACTAGAAAAATATAGCCTTATATGGACAGGACCAATATAGCCTTATATGGAAAGGACCAATATAGCCTTATATGGACAGGACCAATATAGCCTTATATGGAAAGGACCAATATAGCCTTATATGGACTGGAAAAATATAGCCTTATATGGAAAGGACCAATATAGCCTTATATGGACTGGAAAAATATAGCCTTATATGGACAGGACCAATATAGCCTTATATGGACAGGACCAATATAGCCTTATATGGACTGGAAAAATATAGCCTTATATGGACAGGACCAATATAGCCTTATATGGACTGGAAAAATATAGCCTTATATGGACAGGACCAATATAGCCTTATGTGGACTGGAAAAATATAGCCTTATATGGACAGGACCAATATAGCCTTATATGGACTGGAAAAATATAGCCTTATATGGACAGGACCAATATAGCCTTATATGGACAGGACCAATATAGCCTTATATGGACAGGACCAATATTGCCTTATATGGAGTGGAAAAATATAGCCTTATATGGACAGGACTAATATAGCCTTATATGGACTGGAAAAATATAGCCTTATATGGACAGGACCAATATAGCCTTATATGGACTGGAAAAATATAGCCTTATATGGACAGGACCAATATAGCCTTATATGGACTGGAAAAATATAGCCTTATATGGACAGGACCAATATAGCCTTATATGGACTGGAAAAATATAGCCTTATATGGACAGGACCAATATAGCCTTATATGGAAAGGACCAATATAGCCTTATATGGACTGGAAAAATATAGCCTTATATGGACAGGACCAATATAGCCTTATATGGACTGGAAAAATATAGCCTTATATGGACAGGACCAATATAGCCTTATATGGACTGGAAAAATATAGCCTTATATGGACAGGACCAATATAGCCTTATATGGACTGGAAAAATATAGCCTTATATGGAAAGGACTAATATAGCCTTATATGGACTGGAAAAATATAGCCTTATATGGACAGGACCAATATAGCCTTATATGGACTGGAAAAATATAGCCTTATATGGACAGGACCAATATAGCCTTATATGGACTGGAAAAATAGAGCCTTATATGGACAGGACCAATATAGCCTTATATGGAATGGAAAAATATAGCCTTATATGGACAGGACCAATATAGCCTTATATGGACAGGACCAATATAGCCTTATATGGACTGGAAAAATATAGCCTTATATGGACAGGACCAATATAGCCTTATATGGACTGGAAAAATATAGCCTTATATGGACAGGACCAATATAGCCTTATATGGACTGGAAAAATATAGCCTTATATGGACAGGACCAATATAGCCTTATATGGACTGGAAAAATATAGCCTTATATGGACAGGACCAATATAGCCTTATATGGACTGGAAAAATATAGCCTTATATGGACAGGACCAATATAGCCTTATATGGACTGGAAAAATATAGCCTTATATGGACAGGACCAATATAGCCTTATATGGACTGGAAAAATATAGCCTTATATGGACTGGAAAAATATAGCCTTATATGGACAGGACCAATATAGCCTTATATGGACTGGAAAAATATAGCCTTATATGGACAGGACCAATATAGCCTTATATGGACTGGAAAAATATAGCCTTATATGGACAGGACCAATATAGCCTTATATGGACTGGAAAAATATAGCCTTATATGGACTGGAAAAATATAGCCTTATATGGACAGGACCAATATAGCCTTATATGGACTGGAAAAATATAGCCTTATATGGACAGGACCAATATAGCCTTATATGGACTGGAAAAATATAGCCTTATATGGACAGGACCAATATAGCCTTATATGGACTGGAAAAATATAGCCTTATATGGACTGGAAAAATATAGCCTTATATGGACAGGACCAATATAGCCTTATATGGACTGGAAAAATATAGCCTTATATGGACAGGACCAATATAGCCTTATATGGACTGGAAAAATATAGCCTTATATGGACAGGACCAATATAGCCTTATATGGACTGGAAAAATATAGCCTTATATGGACTGGAAAAATATAGCCTTATATGGACAGGACCAATATAGCCTTATATGGACTGGAAAAATATAGCCTTATATGGACTGGAAAAATATAGCCTTATATGGACAGGACCAATATAGCCTTATATGGACTGGAAAAATATAGCCTTATATGGACAGGACCAATATAGCCGTATATGGACTGGAAAAATATAGCCTTATATGGACAGGACCAATATAGCCTTATATGGAAAGTACCAATATAGCCTTATATGGACTGGAAAAATATAGCCTTAGATGGACAGGACCAATATAGCCTTATATGGACTGGAAAAATATAGCCTTATATGGACTGGAAAAATATAGCCTTATATGGACAGGACCAATATAGCCTTATATGGACAGGACCAATATAGACTTATATGGACTGGAAAAATATAGCCTTATATGGACAGGACCAATATAGCCTTATATGGACTGGAAAAATATAGCCTTATATGGACTGGAAAAATATAGCCTTATATGGACAGGACCAATATAGCCTTATATGGACTGGAAAAATATAGCCTTATATGGACAGGACCAATATAGCCGTATATGGACTGGAAAAATATAGCCTTATATGGACAGGACCAATATAGCCTTATATGGAAAGTACCAATATAGCCTTATATGGACTGGAAAAATATAGCCTTAGATGGACAGGACCAATATAGCCTTATATGGACTGGAAAAATATAGCCTTATATGGACTGGAAAAATATAGCCTTATATGGACAGGACCAATATAGCCTTATATGGACTGGAAAAATATAGCCTTATATGGAAAGGACCAATACATCCATATATGGACTGGAAAAATATAGCCTTATATGGACTGGAAAAATATAGCCTTATATGGACTGGAAAAATATAGCCTTATATGGACAGACCAATATAGCCTTATATGGACAGGACCAATATAGACTTATATGGACTGGAAAAATATAGCCTTATATGGACAGGACCAATATAGCCTTATATGGACTGGAAAAATATAGCCTTATATGGACAGGACCAATATAGCCTTATATGGACTGGAAAAATATAGCCTTATATGGACAGGACCAATATAGCCTTATATGGACTGGAAAAATATAGCCTTATATGGACAGGACCAATATAGCCTTATATGGACTGGAAAAATATAGCCTTATATGGACAGGACCAATATAGCCTTATATGGACTGGAAAAATATAGCCTTATATGGACAGGACCAATATAGCCTTATATGGACTGGAAAAATATAGCCTTATATGGACAGGACCAATATAGCCTTATATGGACTGGAAAAATATAGCCTTATATGGACAGGACCAATATAGCCTTATATGGAAAGGACCAATATAGCCTTATATGGACTGGAAAAATACAGCCTTATATGGACAGGACCAATATAGCCTTATATGGACTGGAAAAATATAGCCTTATATGGACAGGACCAATATAGCCTTATATGGACTGGAAAAATATAGCCTTATATGGACTGGAAAAATATAGCCTTATATGGACAGGACCAATATAGCCTTATATGGACTGGAAAAATATAGCCTTATATGGACAGGACCAATATAGCCTTATATGGACTGGAAAAATATAGCCTTATATGGACAGGACCAATATAGCCTTATATGGAAAGGACCAATATAGCCTTATATGGACAGGACCAATATAGCCTTATATGGACTGGAAAAATATAGCCTTATATGGACAGGACCAATATAGCCTTATATGGACTGGAAAAATATAGCCTTATATGGACAGGACCAATATAGCCTTATATGGACTGGAAAAATATAGTCTTATATGGACAGGACCAATATAGCCTTATATGGACTGGAAAAATATAGCCTTATATGGACAGGACCAATATAGCCTTATATGGAAAGGACCAATATAGCCTTATATGGACTGGAAAAATATAGCCTTATATGGACAGGACCAATATAGCCTTATATGGACTGGAAAAATATAGCCTTATATGGACAGGACCAATATAGCCTTATATGGACTGGAAAAATATAGCCTTATATGGACAGGACCAATATAGCCTTATATGGACTGGAAAAATATAGCCTTATATGGAAAGGACTAATATAGCCTTATATGGACTGGAAAAATATAGCCTTATATGGACAGGACCAATATAGCCTTATATGGACTGGAAAAATATAGCCTTATATGGACAGGACCAATATAGCCTTATATGGACTGGAAAAAATAGAGCCTTATATGGACAGGACCAATATAGCCTTATATGGAATGGAAAAATATAGCCTTATATGGACAGGACCAATATAGCCTTATATGGACAGGACCAATATAGCCTTATATGGACTGGAAAAATATAGCCTTATATGGACAGGACCAATATAGCCTTATATGGACTGGAAAAATATAGCCTTATATGGACAGGACCAATATAGCCTTATATGGACTGGAAAAATATAGCCTTATATGGACAGGACCAATATAGCCTTATATGGACTGGAAAAATATAGCCTTATATGGACAGGACCAATATAGCCTTATATGGACTGGAAAAATATAGCCTTATATGGACAGGACCAATATAGCCTTATATGGACTGGAAAAATATAGCCTTATATGGACAGGACCAATATAGCCTTATATGGACTGGAAAAATATAGCCTTATATGGACAGGACCAATATAGCCTTATATGGACTGGAAAAATATAGCCTTATATGGACTGGAAAAATATAGCCTTATATGGACAGGACCAATATAGCCTTATATGGACTGGAAAAATATAGCCTTATATGGACTGGAAAAATATAGCCTTATATGGACAGGACCAATATAGCCTTATATGGACTGGAAAAATATAGCCTTATATGGACAGGACCAATATAGCCTTATATGGACTGGAAAAATATAGCCTTATATGGACAGGACCAATATAGCCTTATATGGAAAGTACCAATATAGCCTTATATGGACTGGAAAAATATAGCCTTAGATGGACAGGACCAATATAGCCTTATATGGACTGGAAAAATATAGCCTTATATGGACAGGACCAATATAGCCTTATATGGACTGGAAAAATATAGCCTTATATGGAAAGGACCAATACATCCATATATGGACTGGAAAAATATAGCCTTATATGGACTGGAAAAATATAGCCTTATATGGACTGGAAAAATATAGCCTTATATGGACAGGACCAATATAGCCTTATATGGACAGGACCAATATAGACTTATATGGACTGGAAAAATATAGCCTTATATGGACAGGACCAATATAGCCTTATATGGACTGGAAAAATATAGCCTTATATGGACAGGACCAATATAGCCTTATATGGACTGGAAAAATATAGCCTTATATGGACAGGACCAATATAGCCTTATATGGACTGGAAAAATATAGCCTTATATGGACAGGACCAATATAGCCTTATATGGACTGGAAAAATATAGCCTTATATGGACAGGACCAATATAGCCTTATATGGACTGGAAAAATATAGCCTTATATGGACAGGACCAATATAGCCTTATATGGACTGGAAAAATATAGCCTTATATGGACAGGACCAATATAGCCTTATATGGACTGGAAAAATATAGCCTTATATGGACAGACCAATATAGCCTTATATGGAAAGGACCAATATAGCCTTATATGGACTGGAAAAATACAGCCTTATATGGACAGGACCAATATAGCCTTATATGGACTGGAAAAATATAGCCTTATATGGACAGGACCAATATAGCCTTATATGGACTGGAAAAATATAGCCTTATATGGACAGGACCAATATAGCCTTATATGGACTGGAAAAATATAGCCTTATATGGACTGGAAAAATATAGCCTTATATGGACAGGACCAATATAGCCTTATATGGACTGGAAAAATATAGCCTTATATGGACAGGACCAATATAGCCTTATATGGAAAGGACCAATATAGCCTTATATGGACAGGACCAATATAGCCTTATATGGACTGGAAAAATATAGCCTTATATGGACAGGACCAATATAGCCTTATATGGACTGGAAAAATATAGCCTTATATGGACTGGAAAAATATAGCCTTATATGGACAGGACCAATATAGCCTTATATGGACTGGAAAAATATAGCCTTATATGGACAGGACCAATATAGCCTTATATGGACTGGAAAAATATAGCCTTATATGGACTGGAAAAATATAGCCTTATATGGACAGGACCAATATAGCCTTATATGGACTGGAAAAATATAGCCTTATATGGACAGGACCAATATAGCCTTATATGGACTGGAAAAATATAGCCTTATATGGACAGGACCAATATAGCCTTATATGGACTGGAAAAATATAGCCTTATATGGAAAGGACTAATATAGCCTTATATGGACTGGAAAAATATAGCCTTATATGGACAGGACCAATATAGCCTTATATGGACTGGAAAAATATAGCCTTATATGGACAGGACCAATATAGCCTTATATGGACTGGAAAAATATAGCCTTATATGGACAGGACCAATATAGCCTTATATGGAATGGAAAAATATAGCCTTATATGGACAGGACCAATATAGCCTTATATGGACAGGACCAATATAGCCTTATATGGACTGGAAAAATATAGCCTTATATGGACAGGACCAATATAGCCTTATATGGACTGGAAAAATATAGCCTTATATGGACAGGACCAATATAGCCTTATATGGACTGGAAAAATATAGCCTTATATGGACTGGAAAAATATAGCCTTATATGGACTGGAAAAATATAGCCTTATATGGACTGGAAAAATATAGCCTTATATGGACTGGAAAAATATAGCCTTATATGGACAGGACCAATATAGCCTTATATGGACTGGAAAAATATAGCCTTATATGGACAGGACCAATATAGCCTTATATGGACTGGAAAAATATAGCCTTATATGGACTGGAAAAATATAGCCTTATATGGACAGGACCAATATAGCCTTATATGGACTGGAAAAATATAGCCTTATATGGACAGGACCAATATAGCCTTATATGGACTGGAAAAATATAGCCTTATATGGACAGGACCAATATAGCCTTATATGGACTGGAAAAATATAGCCTTATATGGACAGGACCAATATAGCCTTATATGGACTGGAAAAATATAGCCTTATATGGACAGGATCAATATAGCCTTATATGGACAGGACCAATATAGCCTTATATGGACTGGAAAAATATAGCCTTATATGGACAGGACCAATATAGCCTTATATGGAAAGGACCAATATAGCCTTATATGGACAGGACCAATATAGCCTTATATGGACTGGAAAAATATAGCCTTATATGGACAGGACCAATATAGCCTTATATGGACTGGAAAAATATAGCCTTATATGGACTGGAAAAATATAGCCTTATATGGACAGGACCAATATAGCCTTATATGGACTGGAAAAATATAGCCTTATATGGACAGGATCAATATAGCCTTATATGGACTGGAAAAATATAGCCTTATATGGACAGGACCAATATAGCCTTATATGGACTGGAAAAATATAGCCTTATATGGACAGGACCAATATAGCCTTATATGGACTGGAAAAATATAGCCTTATATGGACAGGACCAATATAGCCTTATATGGACTGGAAAAATATAGCCTTATATGGACAGGACCAATATAGCCTTATATGGACTGGAAAAATATAGCCTTATATGGAAAGGACTAATATAGCCTTATATGGACTGGAAAAATATAGCCTTATATGGACAGGACCAATATAGCCTTATATGGACTGGAAAAATATAGCCTTATATGGACAGGACCAATATAGCCTTATATGGACTGGAAAAATATAGCCTTATACGGACAGGACCAATATAGCCTTATATGGACTGGAAAAATATAGCCTTATATGGACTGGAAAAATATAGCCTTATATGGACAGGACCAATATAGCCTTATATGGACTGGAAAAATATAGCCTTATATGGACAGGACCAATATAGCCTTATATGGACTGGAAAAATATAGCCTTATATGGACAGGACCAATATAGCCTTATATGGACTGGAAAAATATAGCCTTATATGGACAGGACCAATATAGCCTTATATGGACTGGAAAAATATAGCCTTATATGGACAGGACCAATATAGCCTTATATGGACTGGAAAAATATAGCCTTATATGGACAGGACCAATATAGCCTTATATGGACTGGAAAAATATAGCCTTATATGGACAGGACCAATATAGCCTTATATGGACTGGAAAAATATAGCCTTATATGGAAAGGACCAATATAGCCTTATATGGAAAGGACCAATATAGCCTTATATGGACTGGAAAAATATAGCCTTATATGGACAGGACCAATATAGCCTTATATGGACTGGAAAAATATAGCCTTATATGGACAGGACCAATATAGACTTATATGGACTGGAAAAATATAGCCTTATATGGACAGGACCAATATAGCCTTATATGGACAGGACCAATATAGCCTTATATGGACTGGAAAAATATAGCCTTATATGGACAGGACCAATATAGCCTTATATGGACTGGAAAAATATAGCCTTATATGGAAAGGACCAATATAGCCTTATATGGACTGGAAAAATATAGCCTTATATGGACAGGACCAATATAGCCTTATATGGACAGGACCAATATAGCCTTATATGGACTGGAAAAATATAGCCTTATATGGATAGGACCAATATAGCCTTATATGGACAGGACCAATATAGCCTTATATGGACAGGATCAATATAGCCTTATATGGACTGGAAAAATATAGCCTTATATGGACAGGACCAATATAGCCTTATATGGACTGGAAAAATATAGCCTTATATGGACAGGACCAATATAGCCTTATATGGACTGGAAAAATATAGCCTTATATGGACGGGACCAATATAGCCTTATATGGACTGGAAAAATATAGCCTTATATGGACAGGACCAATATAGCCTTATATGGACTGGAAAAATATAGCCTTATATGGAAAGGACTAATATAGCCTTATATGGACTGGAAAAATATAGCCTTATATGGACAGGACCAATATAGCCTTATATGGACTGGAAAAATATAGCCTTATATGGACAGGACCAATATAGCCTTATATGGACTGGAAAAATATAGCCTTATATGGACAGGACCAATATAGCCTTATATGGAATGGAAAAATATAGCCTTATATGGACAGGACCAATATAGCCTTATATGGACAGGACCAATATAGCCTTATATGGACTGGAAAAATATAGCCTTATATGGACAGGACCAATATAGCCTTATATGGACTGGAAAAATATAGCCTTATATGGACAGGACCAATATAGCCTTATATGGACTGGAAAAATATAGCCTTATATGGACAGGACCAATATAGCCTTATATGGACTGGAAAAATATAGCCTTATATGGACAGGACCAATATAGCCTTATATGGACTGGAAAAATATAGCCTTATATGGACAGGACCAATATAGCCTTATATGGACTGGAAAAATATAGCCTTATATGGAAAGGACCAATATAGCCTTATATGGACAGGACCAATATAGCCTTATATGGACTGGAAAAATATAGCCTTATATGGACAGGACCAATATAGCCTTATATGGACTGGAAAAATATAGCCTTATATGGACAGGACCAATATAGCCTTATATGGACTGGAAAAATATAGCCTTATATGGACAGGACCAATATAGCCTTATATGGACTGGAAAAATAGAGCCTTATATGGACAGGACCAATATAGCCTTATATGGAAAGTACCAATATAGCCTTATATGGACTGGAAAAATATAGCCTTAGATTGACAGGACCAATATAGCCTTATATGGACTGGAAAAATATAGCCTTATATGGACTGGAAAAATATAGCCTTATATGGACAGGACCAATATAGCCTTATATGGACTGGAAAAATATAGCCTTATATGGAAAGGACCAATACATCCATATATGGACTGGAAAAATATAGCCTTATATGGACAGGACCAATATAGCCTTATATGGACTGGAAAAATATAGCCTTATATGGACAGGACCAATATAGCCTTATATGGACAGGACCAATATAGCCTTATATGGACTGGAAAAATATAGCCTTATATGGACAGGACCAATATAGCCTTATATGGACTGGAAAAATATAGCCTTATATGGACAGGACCAATATAGCCTTATATGGACTGGAAAAATATAGCCTTATATGGACAGGACCAATATAGCCTTATATGGACTGGAAAAATATAGCCTTATATGGACAGGACCAATATAGCCTTATATGGACTGGAAAAATATAGCCTTATATGGACAGGACCAATATAGCCTTATATGGACTGGAAAAATATAGCCTTATATGGACAGGACGAATATAGCCTTATATGGACTGGAAAAATATAGCCTTATATGGACAGGACCAATATAGCCTTATATGGACTGGAAAAATATAGCCTTATATGGACAGGACCAATATAGCCTTATATGGAAAGGACCAATATAGCCTTATATGGACTGGAAAAATATAGCCTTATATGGACAGGACCAATATAGCCTTATATGGACTGGAAAAATATAGCCTTATATGGACTGGAAAAATATAGCCTTATATGGACAGGACCAATATAGCCTTATATGGACTGGAAAAATATAGCCTTATATGGACAGGACCAATATAGCCTTATATGGACTGGAAAAATATAGCCTTATATGGACAGGACCAATATAGCCTTATATGGAAAGGACCAATATAGCCTTATATGGACAGGACCAATATAGCCTTATATGGACTGGAAAAATATAGCCTTATATGGACAGGACCAATATAGCCTTATATGGACTGGAAAAATATAGCCTTATATGGACTGGAAAAATATAGCCTTATATGGACAGGACCAATATAGCCTTATATGGACAGGATCAATATAGCCTTATATGGACTGGAAAAATATAGCCTTATATGGACAGGACCAATATAGCCTTATATGGACTGGAAAAATATAGCCTTATATGGACAGGACCAATATAGCCTTATATGGACTGGAAAAATATAGCCTTATATGGACAGGACCAATATAGCCTTATATGGACTGGAAAAATATAGCCTTATATGGACAGGACCAATATAGCCTTATATGGACTGGAAAAATATAGCCTTATATGGACAGGACCAATATAGCCTTATATGGACTGGAAAAATATAGCCTTATATGGACAGGACCAATATAGCCTTATATGGACTGGAAAAATATAGCCTTATATGGACTGGAAAAATATAGCCTTATATGGACAGGACCAATATAGCCTTATATGGACTGGAAAAATATAGCCTTATATGGACAGGACCAATATAGCCTTATATGGACTGGAAAAATATAGCCTTATATGGACAGGATCAATATAGCCTTATATGGACTGGAAAAATATAGCCTTATATGGACAGGACCAATATAGCCTTATATGGACTGGAAAAATATAGCCTTATATGGACAGGACCAATATAGCCTTATATGGACTGGAAAAATATAGCCTTATATGGACAGGACCAATATAGCCTTATATGGACTGGAAAAATATAGCCTTATATGGACAGGACCAATATAGCCTTATATGGACTGGAAAAATATAGCCTTATATGGACAGGACCAATATAGCCTTATATGGACTGGAAAAATATAGCCTTATATGGACAGGACCAATATAGCCTTATATGGACTGGAAAAATATAGCCTTATATGGACAGGACCAATATAGCCTTATATGGAATGGAAAAATATAGCCTTATATGGACAGGACCAATATAGCCTTATATGGACTGGAAAAATATAGCCTTATATGGACAGGACCAATATAGCCTTATATGGACTGGAAAAATATAGCCTTATATGGACAGGACCAATATAGCCTTATATGGACTGGAAAAATATAGCCTTATATGGACAGGACCAATATAGCCTTATATGGACTGGAAAAATATAGCCTTATATGGACTGGAGAAATATAGCCTTATATGGACAGGACCAATATAGCCTTATATGGACTGGAAAAATATAGCCTTATATGGACAGGACCAATATAGCCTTATATGGACTGGAAAAATATAGCCTTATATGGACAGGACCAATATAGCCTTATATGGACTGGAAAAATATAGCCTTATATGGACTGGAAAAATATAGCCTTATATGGACAGGACCAATATAGCCTTATATGGACTGGAAAAATATAGCCTTATATGGACAGGACCAATATAGCCTTATATGGACTGGAAAAATATAGCCTTATATGGACAGGACCAATATAGCCTTATATGGACTGGAAAAATATAGCCTTATATGGACAGGACCAATATAGCCTTATATGGACTGGAAAAATATAGCCTTATATGGACAGGACCAATATAGCCTTATATGGACTGGAAAAATATAGCCTTATATGGACAGGACCAATATAGCCTTATGTGGACTGGAAAAATATAGCCTTATATGGACAGGACCAATATAGCCTTATGTGGACTGGAAAAATATAGCCTTATATGGACAGGACCAATATAGCCTTATATGGACTGGAAAAATATAGCCTTATATGGACAGGACCAATATAGCCTTATATGGAAAGGACCAATATAGCCTTATATGGACTGGAAAAATATAGCCTTATATGGACAGGACCAATATAGCCTTATATGGACTGGAAAAATATAGCCTTATATGTACAGGACCAATATAGACTTATATGGACTGGAAAAATATAGCCTTATATGGACAGGACCAATATAGCCTTATATGGACAGGACCAATATAGCCTTATATGGACTGGAAAAATATAGCCTTATATGGACAGGACCAATATAGCCTTATATGGACTGGAAAAATATAGCCTTATATGGAAAGGACCAATATAGCCTTATATGGACTGGAAAAATATAGCCTTATATGGACAGGACCAATATAGCCTTATATGGACAGGACCAATATAGCCTTATATGGACTGGAAAAATATAGCCTTATATGGATAGGACCAATATAGCCTTATATGGACAGGACCAATATAGCCTTATATGGACAGGATCAATATAGCCTTATATGGACTGGAAAAATATAGCCTTATATGGACAGGACCAATATAGCCTTATATGGACTGGAAAAATATAGCCTTATATGGACAGGACCAATATAGCCTTATATGGACTGGAAAAATATAGCCTTATATGGACAGGACCAATATAGCCTTATATGGACTGGAAAAATATAGCCTTATATGGACAGGACCAATATAGCCTTATATGGACTGGAAAAATATAGCCTTATATGGAAAGAACCAATATAGCCTTATATGGACTGGAAAAATATAGCCTTATATGGACAGGACCAATATAGCCTTATATGGACTGGAAAAATATAGCCTTATATGGACAGGACCAATATAGCCTTATATGGAATGGAAAAATATAGCCTTATATGGACAGGACCAATATAGCCTTATATGGACAGGACCAATATAGCCTTATATGGACTGGAAAAATATAGCCTTATATGGACAGGACCAATATAGCCTTATATGGACTGGAAAAATATAGCCTTATATGGACAGGACCAATATAGCCTTATATGGACTGGAAAAATATAGCCTTATATGGACAGGACCAATATAGCCTTATATGGACTGGAAAAATATAGCCTTATATGGACAGGACCAATATAGCCTTATATGGACTGGAAAAATATAGCCTTATATGGACAGGACCAATATAGCCTTATATGGACTGGAAAAATATAGCCTTATATGGAAAGGACCAATATAGCCTTATATGAACAGGACCAATATAGCCTTATATGGACTGGAAAAATATAGCCTTATATGGACAGGACCAATATAGCCTTATATGGACTGGAAAAATATAGCCTTATATGGACAGGACCAATATAGCCTTATATGGACTGGAAAAATATAGCCTTATATGGACTGGAAAAACATAGCCTTATATGGACAGGACCAATATAGCCTTATATGGACTGGAAAAACATAGCCTTATATGGACAGGACCAATATAGCCTTATATGGACTGGAAAAATATAGCCTTATATGGACTGGAAAAATATAGCCTTATATGGACAGGACCAATATAGCCTTATATGGACTGGAAAAATATAGCCTTATATGGACAGGACCAATATAGCCTTATATGGACTGGAAAAATATAGCCTTATATGGAAAGAACCAATATAGCCTTATATGGACAGGACCAATATAGCCTTATATGGACTGGAAAAATATAGCCTTATATGGACAGGACCAATATAGCCTTATATGGACTGGAAAAATATAGCCTTATATGGACTGGAAAAATATAGCCTTATATGGACAGGACCAATATAGCCTTATATGGACAGGATCAATATAGCCTTATATGGACTGGAAAAATATAGCCTTATATGGACAGGACCAATATAGCCTTATATGGAATGGAAAAATATAGCCTTATATGGACAGGACCAATATAGCCTTATATGGACTGGAAAAATATAGCCTTATATGGACAGGACCAATATAGCCTTATATGGACTGGAAAAATATAGCCTTATATGGACAGGACCAATATAGCCTTATATGGACTGGAAAAATATAGCCTTATATGGAAAGGACTAATATAGCCTTATATGGACTGGAAAAATATAGCCTTATATGGACAGGACCAATATAGCCTTATATGGACTGGAAAAATATAGCCTTATATGGACAGGACCAATATAGCCTTATATGGACTGGAAAAATATAGCCTTATATGGACAGGACCAATATAGCCTTATATGGAATGGAAAAATATAGCCTTATATGGACAGGACCAATATAGCCTTATATGGACAGGACCAATATAGCCTTATATGGACTGGAAAAATATAGCCTTATATGGACAGGACTAATATAGCCTTATATGGACTGGAAAAATATAGCCTTATATGGACAGGACCAATATAGCCTTATATGGACTGGAAAAATATAGCCTTATATGGACAGGACCAATATAGCCTTATATGGACTGGAAAAATATAGCCTTATATGGACAGGACCAATATAGCCTTATATGGACTGGAAAAATATAGCCTTATATGGACAGGACCAATATAGCCTTATATGGACTGGAAAAATATAGCCTTATATGGACTGGAAAAATATAGCCTTATATGGACAGGACCAATATAGCCTTATATGGACTGGAAAAATATAGCCTTATATGGACAGGACCAATATAGCCTTATATGGACTGGAAAAATATAGCCTTATATGGACAGGACCAATATAGCCTTATATGGACTGGAAAAATAGAGCCTTATATGGACAGGACCAATATAGCCTTATATGGAATGGAAAAATATAGCCTTATATGGACAGGACCAATATAGCCTTATATGGACTGGAAAAATATAGCCTTATATGGACTGGAAAAATATAGCCTTATATGGACAGGACCAATATAGCCTTATATGGAAAGGACCAATATAGCCTTATATGGACAGGACCAATATAGCCTTATATGGACTGGAAAAATATAGCCTTATATGGACAGGACCAATATAGCCTTATATGGACTGGAAAAATATAGCCTTATATGGACTGGAAAAATATAGCCTTATATGGACAGGACCAATATAGCCTTATATGGACTGGAAAAATATAGCCTTATATGGACAGGATCAATATAGCCTTATATGGACTGGAAAAATATAGCCTTATATGGACAGGACCAATATAGCCTTATATGGACTGGAAAAATATAGCCTTATATGGACAGGACCAATATAGCCTTATATGGACTGGAAAAATATAGCCTTATATGGACAGGACCAATATAGCCTTATATGGACTGGAAAAATATAGCCTTATATGGACAGGACCAATATAGCCTTATATGGACTGGAAAAATATAGCCTTATATGGAAAGGACTAATATAGCCTTATATGGACTGGAAAAATATAGCCTTATATGGACAGGACCAATATAGCCTTATATGGACTGGAAAAATATAGCCTTATATGGACAGGACCAATATAGCCTTATATGGACTGGAAAAATATAGCCTTATATGGACAGGACCAATATAGCCTTATATGGACTGGAAAAATATAGCCTTATATGGACTGGAAAAATATAGCCTTATATGGACAGGACCAATATAGCCTTATATGGACTGGAAAAATATAGCCTTATATGGACAGGACCAATATAGCCTTATATGGACTGGAAAAATATAGCCTTATATGGACAGGACCAATATAGCCTTATATGGACTGGAAAAATATAGCCTTATATGGACAGGACCAATATAGCCTTATATGGACTGGAAAAATATAGCCTTATATGGACAGGACCAATATAGCCTTATATGGACTGGAAAAATATAGCCTTATATGGACAGGACCAATATAGCCTTACATGGACTGGAAAAATATAGCCTTATATGGACAGGACCAATATAGCCTTATATGGACTGGAAAAATATAGCCTTATATGGACAGGACCAATATAGCCTTATATGGACTGGAAAAATATAGCCTTATATGGAAAGGACCAATATAGCCTTATATGGAAAGGACCAATATAGCCTTATATGGACTGGAAAAATATAGCCTTATATGGACAGGACCAATATAGCCTTATATGGACTGGAAAAATATAGCCTTATATGGACAGGACCAATATAGACTTATATGGACTGGAAAAATATAGCCTTATATGGACAGGACCAATATAGCCTTATATGGACAGGACCAATATAGCCTTATATGGACTGGAAAAATATAGCCTTATATGGACAGGACCAATATAGCCTTATATGGACTGGAAAAATATAGCCTTATATGGAAAGGACCAATATAGCCTTATATGGACTGGAAAAATATAGCCTTATATGGACAGGACCAATATAGCCTTATATGGACAGGACCAATATAGCCTTATATGGACTGGAAAAATATAGCCTTATATGGATAGGACCAATATAGCCTTATATGGACAGGACCAATATAGCCTTATATGGACAGGATCAATATAGCCTTATATGGACTGGAAAAATATAGCCTTATATGGACAGGACCAATATAGCCTTATATGGACTGGAAAAATATAGCCTTATATGGACAGGAGCAATATAGCCTTATATGGACTGGAAAAATATAGCCTTATATGGACAGGACCAATAGAGCCTTATATGGACTGGAAAAATATAGCCTTATATGGACAGGACCAATATAGCCTTATATGGACTGGAAAAATATAGCCTTATATGGAAAGGACTAATATAGCCTTATATGGACTGGAAAAATATAGCCTTATATGGACAGGACCAATATAGCCTTATATGGACTGGAAAAATATAGCCTTATATGGACAGGACCAATATAGCCTTATATGGACTGGAAAAATATAGCCTTATATGGACAGGACCAATATAGCCTTATATGGAATGGAAAAATATAGCCTTATATGGACAGGACCAATATAGCCTTATATGGACAGGACCAATATAGCCTTATATGGACTGGAAAAATATAGCCTTATATGGACAGGACCAATATAGCCTTATATGGACTGGAAAAATATAGCCTTATATGGACAGGACCAATATAGCCTTATATGGACTGGAAAAATATAGCCTTATATGGACAGGACCAATATAGCCTTATATGGACTGGAAAAATATAGCCTTATATGGACAGGACCAATATAGCCTTATATGGACTGGAAAAATATAGCCTTATATGGACAGGACCAATATAGCCTTATATGGACTGGAAAAATATAGCCTTATATGGAAAGGACCAATATAGCCTTATATGGACAGGACCAATATAGCCTTATATGGACTGGAAAAATATAGCCTTATATGGACAGGACCAATATAGCCTTATATGGACTGGAAAAATATAGCCTTATATGGACTGGAAAAATATAGCCTTATATGGACAGGACCAATATAGCCTTATATGGACTGGAAAAATATAGCCTTATATGGACAGGACCAATATAGCCTTATATGGACTGGAAAAATATAGCCTTATATGGACAGGACCAATATAGCCTTATATGGAAAGTACCAATATAGCCTTATATGGACTGGAAAAATATAGCCTTAGATGGACAGGACCAATATAGCCTTATATGGACTGGAAAAATATAGCCTTATATGGACAGGACCAATATAGCCTTATATGGACTGGAAAAATATAGCCTTATATGGAAAGGACCAATACATCCATATATGGACTGGAAAAATATAGCCTTATATGGACAGGACCAATATAGCCTTATATGGACTGGAAAAATATAGCCTTATATGGACAGGACCAATATAGCCTTATATGGACAGGACCAATATAGCCTTATATGGACTGGAAAAATATAGCCTTATATGGACAGGACCAATATAGCCTTATATGGACTGGAAAAATATAGCCTTATATGGACAGGACCAATATAGCCTTATATGGACTGGAAAAATATAGCCTTATATGGACAGGACCAATATAGCCTTATATGGACTGGAAAAATATAGCCTTATATGGACAGGACCAATATAGCCTTATATGGACTGGAAAAATATAGCCTTATATGGACAGGACCAATATAGCCTTATATGGACTGGAAAAATATAGCCTTATATGGACAGGACCAATATAGCCTTATATGGACTGGAAAAATATAGCCTTATATGGACAGGACCAATATAGCCTTATATGGAAAGGACCAATATAGCCTTATATGGACTGGAAAAATATAGCCTTATATGGACAGGACCAATATAGCCTTATATGGACTGGAAAAATATAGCCTTATATGGACTGGAAAAATATAGCCTTATATGGACAGGACCAATATAGCCTTATATGGACTGGAAAAATATAGCCTTATATGGACAGGACCAATATAGCCTTATATGGACTGGAAAAATATAGCCTTATATGGACAGGACCAATATAGCCTTATATGGAAAGGACCAATATAGCCTTATATGGACAGGACCAATATAGCCTTATATGGACTGGAAAAATATAGCCTTATATGGACAGGACCAATATAGCCTTATATGGACTGGAAAAATATAGCCTTATATGGACTGGAAAAATATAGCCTTATATGGACAGGACCAATATAGCCTTATATGGACAGGATCAATATAGCCTTATATGGACTGGAAAAATATAGCCTTATATGGACAGGACCAATATAGCCTTATATGGACTGGAAAAATATAGCCTTATATGGACAGGACCAATATAGCCTTATATGGACTGGAAAAATATAGCCTTATATGGACAGGACCAATATAGCCTTATATGGACTGGAAAAATATAGCCTTATATGGACAGGACCAATATAGCCTTATATGGACTGGAAAAATATAGCCTTATATGGACAGGACCAATATAGCCTTATATGGACTGGAAAAATATAGCCTTATATGGACAGGACCAATATAGCCTTATATGGACTGGAAAAATATAGCCTTATATGGACTGGAAAAATATAGCCTTATATGGACAAGACCAATATAGCCTTATATGGACTGGAAAAATATAGCCTTATATGGACTGGAAAAATATAGCCTTATATGGACAGGACCAATATAGCCTTATATGGACTGGAAAAATATAGCCTTATATGGACAGGACCAATATAGCCTTATATGGACTGGAAAAATATAGCCTTATATGGACAGGATCAATATAGCCTTATATGGACTGGAAAAATATAGCCTTATATGGACAGGACCAATATAGCCTTATATGGACTGGAAAAATATAGCCTTATATGGACAGGACCAATATAGCCTTATATGGACTGGAAAAATATAGCCTTATATGGACAGGACCAATATAGCCTTATATGGACTGGAAAAATATAGCCTTATATGGACAGGACCAATATAGCCTTATATGGACTGGAAAAATATAGCCTTATATGGACAGGACCAATATAGCCTTATATGGACTGGAAAAATATAGCCTTATATGGACAGGACCAATATAGCCTTATATGGACTGGAAAAATATAGCCTTATATGGACAGGACCAATATAGCCTTATATGGACTGGAAAAATATAGCCTTATATGGAAAGGACCAATATAGCCTTATATGGACTGGAAAAATATAGCCTTATATGGACTGGAAAAATATAGCCTTATATGGACAGGACCAATATAGCCTTATATGGACTGGAAAAATATAGCCTTATATGGACAGGACCAATATAACCTTATATGGACTGGAAAAATATAGCCTTATATGGACAGGACCAATATAGCCTTATATGGACTGGAAAAATATAGCCTTATATGGACTGGAGAAATATAGCCTTATATGGACAGGACCAATATAGCCTTATATGGACTGGAAAAATATAGCCTTATATGGACAGGACCAATATAGCCTTATATGGACTGGAAAAATATAGCCTTATATGGACAGGACCAATATAGCCTTATATGGACTGGAAAAATATAGCCTTATATGGACTGGAAAAATATAGCCTTATATGGACAGGACCAATATAGCCTTATATGGACTGGAAAAATATAGCCTTATATGGACAGGACCAATATAGCCTTATATGGACTGGAAAAATATAGCCTTATATGGACAGGACCAATATAGCCTTATATGGACTGGAAAAATATAGCCTTATATGGACAGGACCAATATAGCCTTATATGGACTGGAAAAATATAGCCTTATATGGACAGGACCAATATAGCCTTATATGGACTGGAAAAATATAGCCTTATATGGACAGGACCAATATAGCCTTATGTGGACTGGAAAAATATAGCCTTATATGGACAGGACCAATATAGCCTTATGTGGACTGGAAAAATATAGCCTTATATGGACAGGACCAATATAGCCTTATATGGACTGGAAAAATATAGCCTTATATGGACAGGACCAATATAGCCTTATATGGACTGGAAAAATATAGCCTTATATGGACAGGACCAATATAGCCTTATATGGACTGGAAAAATATAGCCTTATATGTACAGGACCAATATAGACTTATATGGACTGGAAAAATATAGCCTTATATGGACAGGACCAATATAGCCTTATATGGACAGGACCAATATAGCCTTATATGGACTGGAAAAATATAGCCTTATATGGACAGGACCAATATAGCCTTATATGGACTGGAAAAATATAGCCTTATATGGAAAGGACCAATATAGCCTTATATGGACTGGAAAAATATAGCCTTATATGGACAGGACCAATATAGCCTTATATGGACAGGACCAATATAGCCTTATATGGACTGGAAAAATATAGCCTTATATGGATAGGACCAATATAGCCTTATATGGACAGGACCAATATAGCCTTATATGGACAGGATCAATATAGCCTTATATGGACTGGAAAAATATAGCCTTATATGGACAGGACCAATATAGCCTTATATGGACAGGACCAATATAGCCTTATATGGACTGGAAAAATATAGCCTTATATGGACTGGAAAAATATAGCCTTATATGGACAGGACCAATATAGCCTTATATGGACAGGATCAATATAGCCTTATATGGACTGGAAAAATATAGCCTTATATGGACAGGACCAATATAGCCTTATATGGACTGGAAAAATATAGCCTTATATGGACAGGACCAATATAGCCTTATATGGACTGGAAAAATATAGCCTTATATGGACAGGACCAATATAGCCTTATATGGACTGGAAAAATATAGCCTTATATGGACAGGACCAATATAGCCTTATATGGACTGGAAAAATATAGCCTTATATGGACAGGACCAATATAGCCTTATATGGACTGGAAAAATATAGCCTTATATGGACAGGACCAATATAGCCTTATATGGACTGGAAAAATATAGCCTTATATGGACTGGAAAAATATAGCCTTATATGGACAAGACCAATATAGCCTTATATGGACTGGAAAAATATAGCCTTATATGGACTGGAAAAATATAGCCTTATATGGACAGGACCAATATAGCCTTATATGGACTGGAAAAATATAGCCTTATATGGACAGGACCAATATAGCCTTATATGGACTGGAAAAATATAGCCTTATATGGACAGGATCAATATAGCCTTATATGGACTGGAAAAATATAGCCTTATATGGACAGGACCAATATAGCCTTATATGGACTGGAAAAATATAGCCTTATATGGACAGGACCAATATAGCCTTATATGGACTGGAAAAATATAGCCTTATATGGACAGGACCAATATAGCCTTATATGGACTGGAAAAATATAGCCTTATATGGACAGGACCAATATAGCCTTATATGGACTGGAAAAATATAGCCTTATATGGACAGGACCAATATAGCCTTATATGGACTGGAAAAATATAGCCTTATATGGACAGGACCAATATAGCCTTATATGGACTGGAAAAATATAGCCTTATATGGACAGGACCAATATAGCCTTATATGGACTGGAAAAATATAGCCTTATATGGAAAGGACCAATATAGCCTTATATGGACTGGAAAAATATAGCCTTATATGGACTGGAAAAATATAGCCTTATATGGACAGGACCAATATAGCCTTATATGGACTGGAAAAATATAGCCTTATATGGACAGGACCAATATAACCTTATATGGACTGGAAAAATATAGCCTTATATGGACAGGACCAATATAGCCTTATATGGACTGGAAAAATATAGCCTTATATGGACTGGAGAAATATAGCCTTATATGGACAGGACCAATATAGCCTTATATGGACTGGAAAAATATAGCCTTATATGGACAGGACCAATATAGCCTTATATGGACTGGAAAAATATAGCCTTATATGGACAGGACCAATATAGCCTTATATGGACTGGAAAAATATAGCCTTATATGGACTGGAAAAATATAGCCTTATATGGACAGGACCAATATAGCCTTATATGGACTGGAAAAATATAGCCTTATATGGACAGGACCAATATAGCCTTATATGGACTGGAAAAATATAGCCTTATATGGACAGGACCAATATAGCCTTATATGGACTGGAAAAATATAGCCTTATATGGACAGGACCAATATAGCCTTATATGGACTGGAAAAATATAGCCTTATATGGACAGGACCAATATAGCCTTATATGGACTGGAAAAATATAGCCTTATATGGACAGGACCAATATAGCCTTATGTGGACTGGAAAAATATAGCCTTATATGGACAGGACCAATATAGCCTTATGTGGACTGGAAAAATATAGCCTTATATGGACAGGACCAATATAGCCTTATATGGACTGGAAAAATATAGCCTTATATGGACAGGACCAATATAGCCTTATATGGACTGGAAAAATATAGCCTTATATGGACAGGACCAATATAGCCTTATATGGACTGGAAAAATATAGCCTTATATGTACAGGACCAATATAGACTTATATGGACTGGAAAAATATAGCCTTATATGGACAGGACCAATATAGCCTTATATGGACAGGACCAATATAGCCTTATATGGACTGGAAAAATATAGCCTTATATGGACAGGACCAATATAGCCTTATATGGACTGGAAAAATATAGCCTTATATGGAAAGGACCAATATAGCCTTATATGGACTGGAAAAATATAGCCTTATATGGACAGGACCAATATAGCCTTATATGGACAGGACCAATATAGCCTTATATGGACTGGAAAAATATAGCCTTATATGGATAGGACCAATATAGCCTTATATGGACAGGACCAATATAGCCTTATATGGACAGGATCAATATAGCCTTATATGGACTGGAAAAATATAGCCTTATATGGACAGGACCAATATAGCCTTATATGGACTGGAAAAATATAGCCTTATATGGACAGGACCAATATAGCCTTATATGGACTGGAAAAATATAGCCTTATATGGACAGGACCAATATAGCCTTATATGGACTGGAAAAATATAGCCTTATATGGAAAGAACCAATATAGCCTTATATGGACTGGAAAAATATAGCCTTATATGGACAGGACCAATATAGCCTTATATGGACTGGAAAAATATAGCCTTATATGGACAGGACCAATATAGCCTTATATGGAATGGAAAAATATAGCCTTATATGGACAGGACCAATATAGCCTTATATGGACAGGACCAATATAGCCTTATATGGACTGGAAAAATATAGCCTTATATGGACAGGACCAATATAGCCTTATATGGACTGGAAAAATATAGCCTTATATGGACAGGACCAATATAGCCTTATATGGACTGGAAAAATATAGCCTTATATGGACAGGACCAATATAGCCTTATATGGACTGGAAAAATATAGCCTTATATGGACAGGACCAATATAGCCTTATATGGACTGGAAAAATATAGCCTTATATGGACAGGACCAATATAGCCTTATATGGACTGGAAAAATATAGCCTTATATGGAAAGGACCAATATAGCCTTATATGAACAGGACCAATATAGCCTTATATGGACTGGAAAAATATAGCCTTATATGGACAGGACCAATATAGCCTTATATGGACTGGAAAAATATAGCCTTATATGGACAGGACCAATATAGCCTTATATGGACTGGAAAAATATAGCCTTATATGGACTGGAAAAACATAGCCTTATATGGACAGGACCAATATAGCCTTATATGGACTGGAAAAACATAGCCTTATATGGACAGGACCAATATAGCCTTATATGGACTGGAAAAATATAGCCTTATATGGACTGGAAAAATATAGCCTTATATGGACAGGACCAATATAGCCTTATATGGACTGGAAAAATATAGCCTTATATGGACAGGACCAATATAGCCTTATATGGACTGGAAAAATATAGCCTTATATGGACAGGACCAATATAGCCTTATATGGACAGGACCAATATAGCCTTATATGGACTGGAAAAATATAGCCTTAGATGGACAGGACCAATATAGCCTTATATGGACTGGAAAAATATAGCCTTATATGGACTGGAAAAATATAGCCTTATATGGACAGGACCAATATAGCCTTATATGGACTGGAAAAATATAGCCTTATATGGAAAGGACCAATACATCCATATATGGACTGGAAAAATATAGCCTTATATGGACAGGACCAATATAGCCTTATATGGACTGGAAAAATATAGCCTTATATGGACAGGACCAATATAGCCTTATATGGACAGGACCAATATAGACTTATATGGACTGGAAAAATATAGCCTTATATGGACAGGACCAATATAGCCTTATATGGACTGGAAAAATATAGCCTTATATGGACTGGAAAAATATAGCCTTATATGGACTGGAAAAATATAGCCTTATATGGACAGGACCAATATAGCCTTATATGGACTGGAAAAATATAGCCTTATATGGACAGGACCAATATAGCCTTATATGGACTGGAAAAATATAGCCTTATATGGACAGGACCAATATAGCCTTATATGGAAAGGACCAATATAGCCTTATATGGACTGGAAAAATATAGCCTTATATGGACAGGACCAATATAGCCTTATATGGACTGGAAAAATATAGCCTTATATGGAAAGGACCAATATAGCCTTATATGGACAGGACCAATATAGCCTTATATGGACTGGAAAAATATAGCCTTATATGGACAGGACCAATATAGCCTTATATGGACTGGAAAAATATAGCCTTATATGGAAAGGACCAATATAGCCTTATATGGACTGGAAAAATATAGCCTTATATGGACAGGACCAATATAGCCTTATATGGACTGGAAAAATATAGCCTTATATGTACAGGACCAATATAGACTTATATGGACTGGAAAAATATAGCCTTATATGGACAGGACCAATATAGCCTTATATGGACAGGACCAATATAGCCTTATATGGACTGGAAAAATATAGCCTTATATGGACAGGACCAATATAGCCTTATATGGACTGGAAAAATATAGCCTTATATGGAAAGGACCAATATAGCCTTATATGGACTGGAAAAATATAGCCTTATATGGACAGGACCAATATAGCCTTATATGGACAGGACCAATATAGCCTTATATGGACTGGAAAAATATAGCCTTATATGGATAGGACCAATATAGCCTTATATGGACAGGACCAATATAGCCTTATATGGACAGGATCAATATAGCCTTATATGGACTGGAAAAATATAGCCTTATATGGACAGGACCAATATAGCCTTATATGGACTGGAAAAATATAGCCTTATATGGACAGGACCAATATAGCCTTATATGGACTGGAAAAATATAGCCTTATATGGAAAGAACCAATATAGCCTTATATGGACTGGAAAAATATAGCCTTATATGGACAGGACCAATATAGCCTTATATGGACTGGAAAAATATAGCCTTATATGGAAAGGACCAATATAGCCTTATATGGACAGGACCAATATAGCCTTATATGGACTGGAAAAATATAGCCTTATATGGACAGGACCAATATAGCCTTATGTGGACTGGAAAAATATAGCCTTATATGGACAGGACCAATATAGCCTTATATGGAAAGGACCAATATAGCCTTATATGGACTGGAAAAATATAGCCTTATATGGACAGGACCAATATAGCCTTATATGGACTGGAAAAATATAGCCTTATATGTACAGGACCAATATAGACTTATATGGACTGGAAAAATATAGCCTTATATGGACAGGACCAATATAGCCTTATATGGACAGGACCAATATAGCCTTATATGGACTGGAAAAATATAGCCTTATATGGACAGGACCAATATAGCCTTATATGGACTGGAAAAATATAGCCTTATATGGAAAGGACCAATATAGCCTTATATGGACTGGAAAAATATAGCCTTATATGGACAGGACCAATATAGCCTTATATGGACAGGACCAATATAGCCTTATATGGACTGGAAAAATATAGCCTTATATGGATAGGACCAATATAGCCTTATATGGACAGGACCAATATAGCCTTATATGGACAGGATCAATATAGCCTTATATGGACTGGAAAAATATAGCCTTATATGGACAGGACCAATATAGCCTTATATGGACTGGAAAAATATAGCCTTATATGGACAGGACCAATATAGCCTTATATGGACTGGAAAAATATAGCCTTATATGGACAGGACCAATATAGCCTTATATGGACTGGAAAAATATAGCCTTATATGGACAGGACCAATATAGCCTTATATGGACTGGAAAAATATAGCCTTATATGGAAAGAACCAATATAGCCTTATATGGACTGGAAAAATATAGCCTTATATGGACAGGACCAATATAGCCTTATATGGACTGGAAAAATATAGCCTTATATGGACAGGACCAATATAGCCTTATATGGAATGGAAAAATATAGCCTTATATGGACAGGACCAATATAGCCTTATATGGACAGGACCAATATAGCCTTATATGGACTGGAAAAATATAGCCTTATATGGACAGGACCAATATAGCCTTATATGGACTGGAAAAATATAGCCTTATATGGACAGGACCAATATAGCCTTATATGGACTGGAAAAATATAGCCTTATATGGACAGGACCAATATAGCCTTATATGGACTGGAAAAATATAGCCTTATATGGACAGGACCAATATAGCCTTATATGGACTGGAAAAATATAGCCTTATATGGACAGGACCAATATAGCCTTATATGGACTGGAAAAATATAGCCTTATATGGACAGGACCAATATAGCCTTATATGGACTGGAAAAATATAGCCTTATATGGAAAGGACCAATATAGCCTTATATGGACAGGACCAATATAGCCTTATATGGACTGGAAAAATATAGCCTTATATGGACAGGACCAATATAGCCTTATATGGACTGGAAAAATATAGCCTTATATGGACAGGACCAATATAGCCTTATATGGACTGGAAAAATATAGCCTTATATGGACTGGAAAAACATAGCCTTATATGGACAGGACCAATATAGCCTTATATGGACTGGAAAAATATAGCCTTATATGGACAGGACCAATATAGCCTTATATGGACTGGAAAAATATAGCCTTATATGGACTGGAAAAATATAGCCTTATATGGACAGGACCAATATAGCCTTATATGGACTGGAAAAATATAGCCTTATATGGACAGGACCAATATAGCCTTATATGGACTGGAAAAATATAGGCTTATATGGACAGGACCAATATAGCCTTATATGGAAAGTACCAATATAGCCTTATATGGACTGGAAAAATATAGCCTTAGATGGACAGGACCAATATAGCCTTATATGGACTGGAAAAATATAGCCTTATATGGACTGGAAAAATATAGCCTTATATGGACAGGACCAATATAGCCTTATATGGACTGGAAAAATATAGCCTTATATGGAAAGGACCAATACATCCATATATGGACTGGAAAAATATAGCCTTATATGGACAGGACCAATATAGCCTTATATGGACTGGAAAAATATAGCCTTATATGGACAGGACCAATATAGCCTTATATGGACAGGACCAATATAGCCTTATATGGACTGGAAAAATATAGCCTTATATGGACAGGACCAATATAGACTTATATGGACTGGAAAAATATAGCCTTATATGGACAGGACCAATATAGCCTTATATGGACTGGAAAAATATAGCCTTATATGGACAGGACCAATATAGCCTTATATGGACTGGAAAAATATAGCCTTATATGGACAGGACCAATATAGCCTTATATGGACTGGAAAAATATAGCCTTATATGGACAGGACCAATATAGCCTTATATGGACTGGAAAAATATAGCCTTATATGGACAGGACCAATATAGCCTTATATGGAAAGGACCAATATAGCCTTATATGGACTGGAAAAATATAGCCTTATATGGACAGGACCAATATAGCCTTATATGGACTGGAAAAATATAGCCTTATATGGACAGGACCAATATAGCCTTATATGGACTGGAAAAATATAGCCTTATATGGACAGGACCAATATAGCCTTATATGGACTGGAAAAATATAGCCTTATATGGACAGGACCAATATAGCCTTATATGGACAGGATCAATATAGCCTTATATGGACTGGAAAAATATAGCCTTATATGGACAGGACCAATATAGCCTTATATGGACTGGAAAAATATAGCCTTATATGGACAGGACCAATATAGCCTTATATGGACTGGAAAAATATAGCCTTATATGGACAGGACCAATATAGCCTTATATGGACAGGACCAATATAGCCTTATATGGACTGGAAAAATATAGCCTTATATGGACAGGACCAATATAGCCTTATATGGACTGGAAAAATATAGCCTTATATGGACAGGACCAATATAGCCTTATATGGACTGGAAAAATATAGCCTTATATGGACAGGACCAATATAGCCTTATATGGACTGGAAAAATATAGCCTTATATGGACAGGACCAATATAGCCTTATATGGACTGGAAAAATATAGCCTTATATGGACAGGACCAATATAGCCTTATATGGACAGGACCAATATATCCTTATATGGACTGGAAAAATATAGCCTTATATGGACAGGACCAATATAGCCTTATATGGACTGGAAAAATATAGCCTTATATGGAAAGGACTAATATAGCCTTATATGGACTGGAAAAATATAGCCTTATATGGAAAGAACCAATATAGCCTTATATGGACTGGAAAAATATAGCCTTATATGGACAGGACCAATATAGCCTTATATGGACTGGAAAAATATAGCCTTATATGGACAGGACCAATATAGCCTTATATGGAATGGAAAAATATAGCCTTATATGGACAGGACCAATATAGCCTTATATGGACAGGACCAATATAGCCTTATATGGACTGGAAAAATATAGCCTTATATGGACAGGACCAATATAGCCTTATATGGACTGGAAAAATATAGCCTTATATGGACAGGACCAATATAGCCTTATATGGACTGGAAAAATATAGCCTTATATGGACAGGACCAATATAGCCTTATATGGACTGGAAAAATATAGCCTTATATGGACAGGACCAATATAGCCTTATATGGACTGGAAAAATATAGCCTTATATGGACAGGACCAATATAGCCTTATATGGACTGGAAAAATATAGTCTTATATGGACAGGACCAATATAGCCTTATATGGACTGGAAAAATATAGCCTTATATGGAAAGGACCAATATAGCCTTATATGGACAGGACCAATATAGCCTTATATGGACTGGAAAAATATAGCCTTATATGGACAGGACCAATATAGCCTTATATGGACTGGAAAAATATAGCCTTATATGGACAGGACCAATATAGCCTTATATGGACTGGAAAAATATAGCCTTATATGGACTGGAAAAATATAGCCTTATATGGACAGGACCAATATAGCCTTATATGGACTGGAAAAATATAGCCTTATATGGACAGGACCAATATAGCCTTATATGGACTGGAAAAATATAGCCTTATATGGACAGGACCAATATAGCCTTATATGGAAAGTACCAATATAGCCTTATATGGACTGGAAAAATATAGCCTTAGATGGACAGGACCAATATAGCCTTATATGGACTGGAAAAATATAGCCTTATATGGACTGGAAAAATATAGCCTTATATGGACAGGACCAATATAGCCTTATATGGACTGGAAAAATATAGCCTTATATGGAAAGGACCAATACATCCATATATGGACTGGAAAAATATAGCCTTATATGGACAGGACCAATATAGCCTTATATGGACTGGAAAAATATAGCCTTATATGGACAGGACCAATATAGCCTTATATGGACAGGACCAATATAGCCTTATATGGACTGGAAAAATATAGCCTTATATGGACTGGAAAAATATAGCCTTATATGGACTGGAAAAATATAGCCTTATATGGACAGGACCAATATAGCCTTATATGGACTGGAAAAATATAGCCTTATATGGACAGGACCAATATAGCCTTATATGGACTGGAAAAATATAGCCTTATATGGACAGGACCAATATAGCCTTATATGGACTGGAAAAATATAGCCTTATATGGACTGGAAAAATATAGCCTTATATGGACAGGACCAATATAGCCTTATATGGACTGGAAAAATATAGCCTTATATGGACAGGACCAATATAACCTTATATGGACTGGAAAAATATAGCCTTATATGGACAGGACCAATATAGCCTTATATGGACTGGAAAAATATAGCCTTATATGGACTGGAGAAATATAGCCTTATATGGACAGGACCAATATAGCCTTATATGGACTGGAAAAATATAGCCTTATATGGACAGGACCAATATAGCCTTATATGGACTGGAAAAATATAGCCTTATATGGACAGGACCAATATAGCCTTATATGGACTGGAAAAATATAGCCTTATATGGACTGGAAAAATATAGCCTTATATGGACAGGACCAATATAGCCTTATATGGACTGGAAAAATATAGCCTTATATGGACAGGACCAATATAGCCTTATATGGACTGGAAAAATATAGCCTTATATGGACAGGACCAATATAGCCTTATATGGACTGGAAAAATATAGCCTTATATGGACAGGACCAATATAGCCTTATATGGACTGGAAAAATATAGCCTTATATGGACAGGACCAATATAGCCTTATATGGACTGGAAAAATATAGCCTTATATGGACAGGACCAATATAGCCTTATGTGGACTGGAAAAATATAGCCTTATATGGACAGGACCAATATAGCCTTATG
>NW_027441158.1:0-27298 GCF_949628215.1 Phalacrocorax aristotelis | reverse complement strand
GCCGGCCCGGTTTTCCGCGGCACGCCGTTTCGGAGGCCGGATCCGGCCCGGTTTTTCCGCGGCACGCCGTTTCGGAGGCCGGATCCGGCCCGGTTTTTCCGCGGCACGCCCTTTCGGAGGCCGGATCCGGCCCGGTTTTTCCGCGGCACGCCGTTTCCGGCCCGGTTTTTCCGCGGCACGCCGTTTCGGAGGCCGGATCTGGCCCGGTTTTTCCGCGGCTCGCCGTTTCTGGCCCGATTTTCCGCGGCACGCCGTTTCGGAGGCCGGATCCGGCCCGGTTTTTCCGCGGCACGCCGTTTCCGGCCCGGTTTTTCCGCGGCACGCCGTTTCGGAGGCCGGATCCGGCCCCGGTTTTTCCGCGGCACGCCGTTTCCGGCCCGGGTTTTTCCGCGGCACGCCGTTTCGGAGGCCGGATCCGGCCCGGTTTTTCCGCGGCACGCCGTTTCCGGCCCGGTTTTTCCGCGGCACGCCGTTTCGGAGGCCGGATGCGGCCCGGTTTTTCCGCGGCACGCCGTTTCGGAGGCCGGATCCGGCCCGGTTTTTCCGCGGCACGCCGTTTCGGAGGCCGGATCCGGCCCGGTTTTTCCGCTGCACGCCGTTTCGGAGGCCGGATCCGGCCCTGTTTTTCCGCGGCACACCCTTTCGGAGGCCGGATCCGGCCCGGTTTTTCCGCTGCACGCCGTTTCGGAGGCCGGATCCGGCCTGGTTTTTCCGCGGCACGCCCTTTCGGAGGCCGGATCCGGCCCGGTTTTTCCGCGGCACGCCGTTTCCGGCCCGGTTTTTCCGCGGCACGCCGTTTCGGAGGCCGGATCTGGCCCGGTTTTTCCGCGGCACGCCGTTTCGGAGGCCGGATCCGGCCCGGTTTTTCCGCGGCACGTCGTTTCGGAGGCCGGATCCGGCCCGGTTTTTCCGCGGCACGCCGTTTCCGGCCCGGTTTTTCCGCGGCACGCCGTTTCGGAGGCCGGATCCGGCTCGGTTTTTCCGCGGGCACGCCGTTTCTGGCCCGGTTTTTTCCGCGGCACGCCATTTCGGATGCCGGATCTGGCCCGGTTTTTCCGCGGCACGCGTTTCCGGCCCGGTTTTTCCGCGGCACGCCGTTTCGGAGGCCGGATCCGGCCCGGTTTTTTCCGCGGCACGCCGTTTCCGGCCCGGTTTTTCCGCGGCACGACCGTTTCGGAGGCCGGATCCGGCCCGGTTTTTCCGCGGCACGACCGTTTCCGGCCCGGTTTTTTCCGCGGCACGCCGTTTCGGAGTCCGGATCCGGCCCAGTTTTTCCGCGGCACGCCATTTCGGAGGCCGGATCCGGCCCGGTTTTTCCGCGGCACGCCCTTTCGGAGGCCGGATCCGGCCCGGTTTTTCCGCGGCACGCCGTTTCCGGCCCGGTTTTTCCGCGGCACGCCGTTTCGGAGGCCGGATCCGGCCCGGTTTTTCCGCGGCACGCCGTTTCCGGCCCGGTTTTTCCGCGGCACGCCGTTTCGGAGGCCAGATCCGGCCCGGTTTTTCCGCGGCACGCCGTTTGCGGCCCGGTTTTTTCCGGGCACACCGTTTCGGAGGCCGGATCCGGCCCGGTTTTTCCGCGGCACGCCGTTTCGGAGGCCGGATCCGGCCTGTGTTTTTCCGTGGCACGCCGTTTCGGAGGCCGGATCCGGCCCGGTTTTTCCACGGCACGCCGTTTCCGGCCCGGTTTTTCCGCGGCACGCCGTTTCGGAGGCTGGATCCGGCCCGGTTTTTCTGCCGGCACGCCCGTTTCGGAGGCCGGATCCGGCCCGGTTTTTCCGCGGCACGCCGTTTCCGGCCCGGTTTTTCCGCGGCACACCGTTTCGGAGGCCGGATCCGGCCCGGTTTTTCCGCAGGCACGCCGTTTCCGGCCCGGTTTTTCCGCGGCACGCCGTTTCGGAGGCCGGATCCGGTCTGGTTTTTCCGCGGCACGCCGTTTCGGAGGCCGGATCCGGCCCGGTTTTTCCGCGGCACGCCGTTTCGGAGGCCGGATCCGGCCCGGTTTTTCCGCGGCACGCCGTTTCGGAGGCCGGATCCGGCCCGGTTTTTTCCGCGGCACGCCGTTTCCGGCCCGGTTTTTCCGCGGCACGCCGTTTCGGAGGCCGGATCGGCCCGGTTTTTCTGCGGCACGCCGTTTCGGAGGCCGGATCCGGCCCGGTTTTTCCGCGGCAACGCCGTTTCCGGCCCGGTTTTTCTTTCCGCGGCACACACCGTTTCGGAGGCCGGATCCGCCCGGTTTTTCCGCGGCACGCCGTTTCCGGCCCGGTTTTTCTGCGGCACGCTGTTTCGGAGGGGCCGGATCCGGCCCGGTTTTTCCGCGGCACGCCGTTTCCGGCCCGGTTTTTCCGCGGCACGCCGTTTCGGAGGCCAGATCTGGCCCGGTTTTTTCCGCGGCACGCCTTTCCGGCCCGGGTTTTTTCCGCGGCACGCCGTTTCGGAGGCCGGATCCGGCCCGGCTTTTCCGCGGCACGCCGTTTCGGAGGCCGGATCCGGCCCGGTTTTTCCGCGGCACGCCGTTTCGGAGGCCGGATCCGGCCCGGTTTTTCCGCGGCACGCCGTTTCCGGCCCGGTTTTTCCGCGGCACGCCGTTTCGGAGGCCGGATCCGGCCCGGTTTTTTCCGCGGCACGCCGTTTCCGGCCCGGTTTTTCCGCGGCACGCCGTTTCGGAGGCCGGATCCGGCCCGGTTTTTCCGCGGCACGCCGTTTCCGGCCCGGGTTTTTCCGCGGCACGCCGTTTCGGAGGCCGGATCCGGCCCGGTTTTTCCGCGGCACGCCGTTTCCGGCCCGGTTTTTCCGCGGCACGCCGTTTCGGAGGCCGGATCCGGCTCGGTTTTTCCGCGGCACGCCGTTTCCGGCCCGGTTTTTTCCGCGGCACGCCATTTCGGATGCCGGATCTGGCCCGGTTTTTCCGCGGCACGCCGTTTCGGAGGCCGGATCCGGCCCGGTTTTTCCGCGGCACGCCGTTTCGGAGGCCGGATCCGGCCCGGTTTTTCCGCGGCACGCCGTTTCCGGCCCGGTTTTTTCCGCGGCACGCCGTTTTGTAGGCCGGATCCGGCCCGGTTTTTCCGCGGCACGCCGTTTCCGGCCCGGTTTTTTCCGCGGCACGCCGTTTTGTAGGCCGGATCCGGCCCGGTTTTTCCGCGGCACGCCGTTTCCGGCCCGGTTTTTTCCGCGGCACGCCGTTTCGGAGGCCGGATCCGGCCCGGTTTTTCCGCGGCACGCCGTTTCCGGCCCGGTTTTTCCGCGGCACGCCATTTCGGATGCCGGATCTGGCCCGGGTTTTTCCGCGGCACGCCGTTTCGGAGGCCGGATCCGGCCCGGTTTTTCCGCGGCACGCCGTTTCGGAGGCCGGATCCGGCCCGGTTTTTCCGCGGCACGCCGTTTCCGGCCCGGTTTTTTCCGCGGCACGCCGTTTTGTAGGCCGGATCCGGCCCGGTTTTTTCCGCGGCACGCCGTTTCCGGCCCGGTTTTTCCGCGGCACGCCGTTTCGGAGGCCGGATCCGGCCCGGTTTTTCCGCGGCACGCCGTTTCGGAGGCCGGATCCGGCCCGGTTTTTCCGCGGTACGCCGTTTCCGGCCCGGTTTTTTCCGCGGCACACCGTTTCGGAGGCCGGATCCGGCCCGGTTTTTCTGCGGCACGCCGTTTCGGAGGCCGGATCCGGCCCGGTTTTTCCGCGGCAGGCCGTTTCCGGCCCGGTTTTTCCGCGGCACGCCGTTTCGGAGGCCGGATCCGGCCCGGTTTTTCCGCGGCACGCCGTTTCCGGCCCGGTTTTTCCACGGCACGCCGTTTCGGAGGCCGGATCCGGCCCGGTTTTTCCGCGGCACGCCGTTTCGGAGGCCGGATCCGGCCCGGTTTTTCCGCGGCACGCCGTTTCGGAGGCCGGATCCGGCCCGGTTTTTTCCGCGGCATGCCGTTTCGGAGGCCGGATCCGACCCGGTTTTTCCGCGGCACGCCGTTTCGGAGGCCGGATCCGGCCCGGTTTTTCCGCGGTACGCCCTTTCGGAGGCCGGATCCGGCCCGGTTTTTCCGCAGCACGCCGTTTCGGAGGCCGGATCCGGCCCGGTTTTTCCGCGGCACGCCGTTTCCGGCCCGGTTTTTCCACGGCACGCCGTTTCGGAGGCCGGATCCGGCCCGGTTTTTTCCGCGGCACGCCGTTTCGGAGGCCGGATCCGGCCCGGTTTTTCCGCGGCACGCCGTTTCCGGCCCGGTTTTTTCCGCGGCACGCCGTTTCTGAGGCCGGATCCGGCCCGGTTTTTCTGCGGCACGCCGTTTCCGGCCCGGTTTTTTCCGCGGCACGCCGTTTCGGAGGCCGGATCCGGCCCGGTTTTTCCGCGGCTCGCCGTTGCCGGCCCGGTTTTTTCCGCAGCACGCCGTTTCGGAGGCCGGATCCGGCCCGGTTTTTCCGCGGCACGCCGTTTCGGAGGCCGGATCCGGCCCGGTTTTTTCCGCGGCACGCCGTTTCCAGCCCGGTTTTTTCCGCGGCACGCCGTTTCGGAGGCCGGATCTGGCCCGGTTTTTCCGCGGCACGCCGTTTCCGGCCCGGTTTTTTCCGCGGCACGCCGTTTCGGAGTCCGGATCCGGCCCGGTTTTTTCCGCGGCACGCCGTTTCCGGCCCGGTTTTTTCCGCGGCACGCCGTTTCGGAGGCCGGATCCGGCCCGGTTTTTCCGCGGCACGCCGTTTCGGAGGCCGGATCCGGCCCGGTTTTTCCGCGGTACGCCGTTTCCGGCCCGGTTTTTTCCGCGGCACACCGTTTCGGAGGCCGGATCCGGCCCGGTTTTTCTGCGGCACGCCGTTTCGGAGGCCGGATCCGGCCCGGTTTTTTCCGCGGCAGGCCGTTTCCGGCCCGGTTTTTTCCGCGGCACGCCGTTTCGGAGGCCGGATCCGGCCCGGTTTTTTCCGCGGCACGCCGTTTCCGGCCCGGTTTTTCCACGGCACGCCGTTTCGGAGGCCGGATCCGGCCCGGTTTTTCCGCGGCACGCCGTTTCGGAGGCCGGATCCGGCCCGGTTTTTCCGCGGCACGCCGTTTCGGAGGCCGGATCCGGCCCGGTTTTTTCCGCGGCATGCCGTTTCGGAGGCCGGATCCGACCCGGTTTTTCCGCGGCACGCCGTTTCGGAGGCCGGATCCGGCCCGGTTTTTCCGCGGTACGCCCTTTCGGAGGCCGGATCCGGCCCGGTTTTTCCGCGGCACGCCGTTTCCGGCCCGGTTTTTCCGCGGCACGCCGTTTCTGAGGCCGGATCCGGCCCGGTTTTTCTGCGGCACGCCGTTTCCGGCCCGGTTTTTCCGCGGCACGCCGTTTCGGAGGCCGGATCCGGCCCGGTTTTTCCGCGGCACGCCGTTTCGGAGGCCGGATCCGGCCCGGTTTTTCCGCGGCACGCCGTTTCGGAGGCCGGATCCGGCCCGGTTTTTCCGCGGCATGCCGTTTCGGAGGCCGGATCCGACCCGGTTTTTCCGCGGCACGCCGTTTCGGAGGCCGGATCCGGCCCGGTTTTTCCGCGGTACGCCCTTTCGGAGGCCGGATCCGGCCCGGTTTTTCCGCAGCACGCCGTTTCGGAGGCCGGATCCGGCCCGGTTTTTCCGCGGCACGCCGTTTCCGGCCCGGTTTTTCCACGGCACGCCGTTTCGGAGGCCGGATCCGGCCCGGTTTTTCCGCGGCACGCCGTTTCGGAGGCCGGATCCGGCCCGGTTTTTCCGCGGCACGCCGTTTCCGGCCCGGTTTTTTCCGCGGCACGCCGTTTCTGAGGCCGGATCCGGCCCGGTTTTTCTGCGGCACGCCGTTTCCGGCCCGGTTTTTCCGCGGCACGCCGTTTCGGAGGCCGGATCCGGCCCGGTTTTTCCGCGGCTCGCCGTTGCCGGCCCGGTTTTTTCCGCAGCACGCCGTTTCGGAGGCCGGATCCGGCCCGGTTTTTCCGCGGCACGCCGTTTCGGAGGCCGGATCCGGCCCGGTTTTTCCGCGGCACGCCGTTTCCAGCCCGGTTTTTTCCGCGGCACGCCGTTTCGGAGGCCGGATCTGGCCCGGTTTTTCCGCGGCACGCCGTTTCCGGCCCGGTTTTTTCCGCGGCACGCCGTTTCGGAGTCCGGATCCGGCCCGGTTTTTCCGCGGCACGCCGTTTCCGGCCCGGTTTTTCCGCGGCACGCCGTTTCGGAGGCCGGATCCGGCCCGGTTTTTTCCGCGGCACGCCGTTTCGGAGGCCGGATCCGGCCCGGTTTTTCCGCGGTACGCCGTTTCCGGCCCGGTTTTTCCGCGGCACACCGTTTCGGAGGCCGGATCCGGCCCGGTTTTTCTGCGGCACGCCGTTTCGGAGGCCGGATCCGGCCCGGTTTTTCCGCGGCAGGCCGTTTCCGGCCCGGTTTTTCCGCGGCACGCCGTTTCGGAGGCCGGATCCGGCCCGGTTTTTCCGCGGCACGCCGTTTCCGGCCCGGTTTTTTCCGCGGCACGCCGTTTCGGAGGCCGGATCCGGCCCGGTTTTTCCGCGGCATGCCGTTTCGGAGGCCGGATCCGACCCGGTTTTTTCCGCGGCACGCCGTTTCGGAGGCCGGATCCGGCCCGGTTTTTCCGCGGTACGCCCTTTCGGAGGCCGGATCCGGCCCGGTTTTTTCCGCAGCACGCCATTTCGGAGGCCGGATCCGGCCCGGTTTTTCTGCGGCACGCCGTTTCCGGCCCGGTTTTTCCACGGCACGCCGTTTCGGAGGCCGGATCCGGCCCGGTTTTTTCCGCGGCACGCCGTTTCGGAGGCCGGATCCGGCCCGGTTTTTCCGCGGCACGCCGTTTCCGGCCCGGTTTTTCCGCGGCACGCCGTTTCTGAGGCCGGATCCGGCCCGGTTTTTCTGCGGCACGCCGTTTCCGGCCCGGTTTTTCCGCGGCACGCCGTTTCGGAGGCCGGATCCGGCCCGGTTTTTCCGCGGCACGCCGTTTCCGGCCCGGTTTTTCCGCGGCACGCCGTTTCGGAGGCCGGATCCGGCCCGGTTTTTCCGCGGCACGCCGTTTCGGAGGCCGGATCCGGCCCGGTTTTTCCGCGGTACGCCGTTTCCGGCCCGGTTTTTTCCGCGGCACACCGTTTCGGAGGCCGGATCCGGCCCGGTTTTTCTGCGGCACGCCGTTTCGGAGGCCGGATCCGGCCCGGTTTTTCCGCGGCAGGCCGTTTCCGGCCCGGTTTTTTCCGCGGCACGCCGTTTCGGAGGCCGGATCCGGCCCGGTTTTTTCCGCGGCACGCCGTTTCCGGCCCGGTTTTTTCCACGGCACGCCGTTTCGGAGGCCGGATCCGGCCCGGTTTTTCCGCGGCACGCCGTTTCGGAGGCCGGATCCGGCCCGGTTTTTCCGCGGCACGCCGTTTCGGAGGCCGGATCCGGCCCGGTTTTTCCGCGGCATGCCGTTTCGGAGGCCGGATCCGACCCGGTTTTTTCCGCGGCACGCCGTTTCGGAGGCCGGATCCGGCCCGGTTTTTTCCGCGGTACGCCCTTTCGGAGGCCGGATCCGGCCCGGTTTTTCCGCAGCACGCCATTTCGGAGGCCGGATCCGGCCCGGTTTTTCTGCGGCACGCCGTTTCCGGCCCGGTTTTTCCACGGCACGCCGTTTCGGAGGCCGGATCCGGCCCGGTTTTTCCGCGGCACGCCGTTTCGGAGGCCGGATCCGGCCCGGTTTTTCCGCGGCACGCCGTTTCCGGCCCGGTTTTTCCGCGGCACGCCGTTTCTGAGGCCGGATCCGGCCCGGTTTTTCTGCGGCACGCCGTTTCCGGCCCGGTTTTTTCCGCGGCACGCCGTTTCGGAGGCCGGATCCGGCCCGGTTTTTCCGCGGCTCGCCGTTGCCGGCCCGGTTTTTTCCGCGGCACGCCGTTTCGGAGGCCGGATCCGGCCCGGTTTTTCCGCGGCACGCCGTTTCGGAGGCCGGATCCGGCCCGGTTTTTCCGCGGCACGCCGTTTCGGAGGCCGGATCCGGCCCGGTTTTTCCACGGCACGCCGTTTCCGGCCCGGTTTTTTCCGCGGCACGCCGTTTCGGAGGCCGGATCCGGCCTGGTTTTTCCGCGGCACGCCGTTTCCGGCCCGGTTTTTCCGCGGCACGCCGTTTCGGAGGCCGGATCCGGCCCGGTTTTTCCGCGGCACGCCGTTTCGGAGGCCAGATCCGGCCCGGTTTTTCCGCGGCACGCCGTTTCGGAGGCCGGATCCGGCCCGGTTTTTCCGCGGCACGCCGTTTCCGGCCCGGTTTTTCCGCGGCACGCCGTTTCGGAGGCCGGATCCGGCCCGGTTTTTTCCGCGGCACGCCGTTTCCGGCCCGGTTTTTCCGCGGCACGCCGTTTCGGAGGCCGGATCCGGCCCGGTTTTTCCGCGGCACGCCGTTTCGGAGGCCGGATCCGGCCCGGTTTTTTCCGCGGCACGCCGTTTCGGAGGCCGGATCCGGCCCGGTTTTTCCGCGGCACGCCGTTTCGGAGGCCGGATCCGGCCCGGTTTTTTCCGCTGCACGCCGTTTCGGAGGCCGGATCCGGCCCGGTTTTTCCGCGGCACGCCCTTTCGGAGGCCGGATCCGGCCCGGTTTTTCCGCGGCACGCCGTTTCCGGCCCGGTTTTTCCGCGGCACGCCGTTTCGGAGGCCGGATCTGGCCCGGTTTTTCCGCGGCACGCCGTTTCCGGCCCGATTTTCCGCGGCACGCCGTTTCGGAGGCCGTTTCCGGCCCGGTTTTTCCGCGGCACGCCGTTTCGGAGGCCGGATCCGGCCCGGTTTTTCCGCGGCACGCCGTTTCCAGCCCGGTTTTTCCGCGGCACGCCGTTTCGGAGGCCGGATCTGGCCCGGTTTTTCCGCGGCACGCCGTTTCCGGCCCGGTTTTTCCGCGGCACGCCGTTTCGGAGTCCGGATCCGGCCCGGTTTTTCCGCGGCACGCCGTTTCCGGCCCGGTTTTTCCGCGGCACGCCCGTTTCGGAGGCCGGATCCGGCCCGGTTTTTTCCGCGGCACGCCGTTTCGGAGGCCGGATCCGGCCCGGTTTTTCCGCGGTACGCCGTTTCCGGCCCGGTTTTTTCCGCGGCACACCGTTTCGGAGGCCGGATCCGGCCCGGTTTTTCTGCGGCACGCCGTTTCGGAGGCCGGATCCGGCCCGGTTTTTCCGCGGCAGGCCGTTTCCGGCCCGGTTTTTCCGCGGCACGCCGTTTCGGAGGCCGGATCCGGCCCGGTTTTTCCGCGGCACGCCGTTTCCGGCCCGGTTTTTCCACGGCACGCCGTTTCGGAGGCCGGATCCGGCCCGGTTTTTTCCGCGGCACGCCGTTTCGGAGGCCGGATCCGGCCCGGTTTTTCCGCGGCACGCCGTTTCGGAGGCCGGATCCGGCCCGGTTTTTCCGCGGCATGCCGTTTCGGAGGCCGGATCCGACCCGGTTTTTCCGCGGCACGCCGTTTCGGAGGCCGGATCCGGCCCGGTTTTTCCGCGGTACGCCCTTTCGGAGGCCGGATCCGGCCCGGTTTTTTCCGCAGCACGCCATTTCGGAGGCCGGATCCGGCCCGGTTTTTCTGCGGCACGCCGTTTCGGAGGCCGGATCCGGCCCGGTTTTTCCGCGGCACGCCGTTTCGGAGGCCGGATCCGGCCCGGTTTTTCCGCGGCACGCCGTTTCCGGCCCGGTTTTTCCGCGGCACGCCGTTTCTGAGGCCGGATCCGGCCCGGTTTTTCTGCGGCACGCCGTTTCCGGCCCGGTTTTTCCGCGGCACGCCGTTTCGGAGGCCGGATCCGGCCCGGTTTTTCCGCGGCTCGCCGTTGCCGGCCCGGTTTTTCCGCGGCACGCCGTTTCGGAGGCCGGATCCGGCCCGGTTTTTCCGCGGCACGCCGTTTCGGAGGCCGGATCCGGCCCGGTTTTTCCGCGGCACGCCGTTTCCGGCCCGGTTTTTCCGCGGCACGCCGTTTCGGAGGCCGGATCTGGCCCGGTTTTTTCCGCGGCACGCCGTTTCCGGCCCGGTTTTTCCGCGGCACGCCATTTCGGATGCCGGATCCGGCCCGGATTTTCCGCGGCACGCCGTTTCGGAGGCCGGATCCGGCCCGGTTTTTCCGCGGCACGCCGTTTCCGGCCCGGTTTTTCCGCGGCACGCCGTTTCGGAGGCCGGATCCGGCCCGGTTTTTCCGCGGCACGCCGTTTCCGGCCCGGTTTTTTCCGCGGCACGCCGTTTCGGAGGCCGGATCCGGCCCGGTTTTTTCCGCGGCACGCCGTTTCCGGCCCGGTTTTTTCCGCGGCACGCCGTTTTGGAGGCCGGATCCGGCCCGGTTTTTCCGCGGCACGCCGTTTCCGGCCCGGTTTTTTCCGCGGCACGCCGTTTCGGAGGCCGGATCCGGCCCGGTTTTTTCCGCGGCACGCCGTTTCGGAGGCCGGATCCGGCCCGGTTTTTCCACGGCACGCCGTTTCCGGCCCGGTTTTTTCCGCGGCACGCCGTTTCGGAGGCCGGATCCGGCCCGGTTTTTTCCGCGGCACGCCGTTTCCGGCCCGGTTTTTTCCGCGGCACGCCGTTTCGGAGGCCGGATCCGGCCCGGTTTTTCCACGGCACGCCGTTTCCGGCCCGGTTTTTTCCGCGGCACGCCGTTTCGGAGGCCGGATCCGGCCTGGTTTTTCCGCGGCACGCCGTTTCCGGCCCGGTTTTTTCCGCGGCACGCCGTTTCGGAGGCCGGATCCGGCCCGGTTTTTCCGCGGCACGCCGTTTCGGAGGCCGGATCCGGCCCGGTTTTTCCGCGGCACGCCGTTTCCGGCCCGGTTTTTTCCGCGGCACGCCGTTTCTGAGGCCGGATCCGGCCCGGTTTTTCTGCGGCACGCCGTTTCCGGCCCGGTTTTTCCGCGGCACGCCGTTTCGGAGGCCGGATCCGGCCCGGTTTTTCCGCGGCTCGCCGTTGCCGGCCCGGTTTTTTCCGCAGCACGCCGTTTCGGAGGCCGGATCCGGCCCGGTTTTTCCGCGGCACGCCGTTTCGGAGGCCGGATCCGGCCCGGTTTTTCCGCGGCACGCCGTTTCCAGCCCGGTTTTTCCGCGGCACGCCGTTTCGGAGGCCGGATCTGGCCCGGTTTTTCCGCGGCACGCCGTTTCCGGCCCGGTTTTTCCGCGGCACGCCGTTTCGGAGTCCGGATCCGGCCCGGTTTTTTCCGCGGCACGCCGTTTCCGGCCCGGTTTTTCCGCGGCACGCCGTTTCGGAGGCCGGATCCGGCCCGGTTTTTTCCGCGGCACGCCGTTTCGGAGGCCGGATCCGGCCCGGTTTTTCCGCGGTACGCCGTTTCCGGCCCGGTTTTTTCCGCGGCACACCGTTTCGGAGGCCGGATCCGGCCCGGTTTTTTCTGCGGCACGCCGTTTCGGAGGCCGGATCCGGCCCGGTTTTTCCGCGGCAGGCCGTTTCCGGCCCGGTTTTTCCGCGGCACGCCGTTTCGGAGGCCGGATCCGGCCCGGTTTTTCCGCGGCACGCCGTTTCCGGCCCGGTTTTTCCGCGGCACGCCGTTTCGGAGGCCGGATCCGGCCCGGTTTTTCCGCGGCATGCCGTTTCGGAGGCCGGATCCGACCCGGTTTTTCCGCGGCACGCCGTTTCGGAGGCCGGATCCGGCCCGGTTTTTCCGCGGTACGCCCTTTCGGAGGCCGGATCCGGCCCGGTTTTTCCGCAGCACGCCATTTCGGAGGCCGGATCCGGCCCGGTTTTTCTGCGGCACGCCGTTTCCGGCCCGGTTTTTCCACGGCACGCCGTTTCGGAGGCCGGATCCGGCCCGGTTTTTCCGCGGCACGCCGTTTCGGAGGCCGGATCCGGCCCGGTTTTTCCGCGGCACGCCGTTTCCGGCCCGGTTTTTCCGCGGCACGCCGTTTCTGAGGCCGGATCCGGCCCGGTTTTTCTGCGGCACGCCGTTTCCGGCCCGGTTTTTCCGCGGCACGCCGTTTCGGAGGCCGGATCCGGCCCGGTTTTTCCGCGGCACGCCGTTTCCGGCCCGGTTTTTTCCGCGGCACGCCGTTTCGGAGGCCGGATCCGGCCCGGTTTTTCCGCGGCACGCCGTTTCGGAGGCCGGATCCGGCCCGGTTTTTCCGCGGCACGCCGTTTCGGAGGCCGGATCCGGCCCGGTTTTTCCGCGGCACGCCGTTTCCGGCCCGGTTTTTCCGCGGCACGCCGTTTCGGAGGCCGGATCTGGCCCGGTTTTTCCGCGGCACGCCGTTTCCGGCCCGGTTTTTCCGCGGCACGCCATTTCGGATGCCGGATCCGGCCCGGTTTTTCCGCGGCACGCCGTTTCCGGCCCGGTTTTTTCCGCGGCACGCCGTTTCGGAGGCCGGATCCGGCCCGGTTTTTCCGCGGCACGCCGTTTCCGGCCCGGTTTTTCCGCGGCACGCCGTTTCGGAGGCCGGATCCGGCCCGGTTTTTCCGCGGCACGCCGTTTCGGAGGCCGGATCCGGCCCGGTTTTTTCCGCGGCACGCCGTTTCGGAGGCCGGATCCGGCCCGGTTTTTCCGCGGCACGCCGTTTCGGAGGCCGGATCCGGCCCGGTTTTTTCCGCTGCACGCCGTTTCGGAGGCCGGATCCGGCCCGGTTTTTCCGCGGCACGCCCTTTCGGAGGCCGGATCCGGCCCGGTTTTTCCGCGGCACGCCGTTTCCGGCCCGGTTTTTCCGCGGCACGCCGTTTCGGAGGCCGGATCTGGCCCGGTTTTTCCGCGGCACGCCGTTTCCGGCCCGATTTTCCGCGGCACGCCGTTTCGGAGGCCGTTTCCGGCCCGGTTTTTCCGCGGCACGCCGTTTCGGAGGCCGGATCCGGCCCGGTTTTTCCGCGGCACGCCGTTTCCAGCCCGGTTTTTCCGCGGCACGCCGTTTCGGAGGCCGGATCTGGCCCGGTTTTTCCGCGGCACGCCGTTTCCGGCCCGGTTTTTTCCGCGGCACGCCGTTTCGGAGTCCGGATCCGGCCCGGTTTTTTCCGCGGCACGCCGTTTCCGGCCCGGTTTTTCCGCGGCACGCCGTTTCGGAGGCCGGATCCGGCCCGGTTTTTTCCGCGGCACGCCGTTTCGGAGGCCGGATCCGGCCCGGTTTTTTCCGCGGTACGCCGTTTCCGGCCCGGTTTTTCCGCGGCACACCGTTTCGGAGGCCGGATCCGGCCCGGTTTTTCTGCGGCACGCCGTTTCGGAGGCCGGATCCGGCCCGGTTTTTCCGCGGCAGGCCGTTTCCGGCCCGGTTTTTCCGCGGCACGCCGTTTCGGAGGCCGGATCCGGCCCGGTTTTTTCCGCGGCACGCCGTTTCCGGCCCGGTTTTTCCACGGCACGCCGTTTCGGAGGCCGGATCCGGCCCGGTTTTTTCCGCGGCACGCCGTTTCGGAGGCCGGATCCGGCCCGGTTTTTCCGCGGCACGCCGTTTCGGAGGCCGGATCCGGCCCGGTTTTTCCGCGGCATGCCGTTTCGGAGGCCGGATCCGACCCGGTTTTTCCGCGGCACGCCGTTTCGGAGGCCGGATCCGGCCCGGTTTTTCCGCGGTACGCCCTTTCGGAGGCCGGATCCGGCCCGGTTTTTCCGCAGCACGCCATTTCGGAGGCCGGATCCGGCCCGGTTTTTCTGCGGCACGCCGTTTCGGAGGCCGGATCCGGCCCGGTTTTTCCGCGGCACGCCGTTTCGGAGGCCGGATCCGGCCCGGTTTTTCCGCGGCACGCCGTTTCCGGCCCGGTTTTTCCGCGGCACGCCGTTTCTGAGGCCGGATCCGGCCCGGTTTTTCTGCGGCACGCCGTTTCCGGCCCGGTTTTTCCGCGGCACGCCGTTTCGGAGGCCGGATCCGGCCCGGTTTTTCCGCGGCTCGCCGTTGCCGGCCCGGTTTTTTCCGCGGCACGCCGTTTCGGAGGCCGGATCCGGCCCGGTTTTTCCGCGGCACGCCGTTTCGGAGGCCGGATCCGGCCCGGTTTTTCCGCGGCACGCCGTTTCCGGCCCGGTTTTTTCCGCGGCACGCCGTTTCGGAGGCCGGATCTGGCCCGGTTTTTCCGCGGCACGCCGTTTCCGGCCCGGTTTTTTCCGCGGCACGCCATTTCGGATGCCGGATCCGGCCCGGATTTTCCGCGGCACGCCGTTTCGGAGGCCGGATCCGGCCCGGTTTTTCCGCGGCACGCCGTTTCCGGCCCGGTTTTTCCGCGGCACGCCGTTTCGGAGGCCGGATCCGGCCCGGTTTTTCCGCGGCACGCCGTTTCCGGCCCGGTTTTTTCCGCGGCACGCCGTTTCGGAGGCCGGATCCGGCCCGGTTTTTTCCGCGGCACGCCGTTTCCGGCCCGGTTTTTCCGCGGCACGCCGTTTTGGAGGCCGGATCCGGCCCGGTTTTTCCGCGGCACGCCGTTTCCGGCCCGGTTTTTTCCGCGGCACGCCGTTTCGGAGGCCGGATCCGGCCCGGTTTTTCCGCGGCACGCCGTTTCGGAGGCCGGATCCGGCCCGGTTTTTCCACGGCACGCCGTTTCCGGCCCGGTTTTTTCCGCGGCACGCCGTTTCGGAGGCCGGATCCGGCCTGGTTTTTTCCGCGGCACGCCGTTTCCGGCCCGGTTTTTCCGCGGCACGCCGTTTCGGAGGCCGGATCCGGCCCGGTTTTTTCCGCGGCACGCCGTTTCGGAGGCCAGATCCGGCCCGGTTTTTCCGCGGCACGCCGTTTCGGAGGCCGGATCCGGCCCGGTTTTTCCGCGGCACGCCGTTTCCGGCCCGGTTTTTTCCGCGGCACGCCGTTTCGGAGGCCGGATCCGGCCCGGTTTTTTCCGCGGCACGCCGTTTCCGGCCCGGTTTTTCCGCGGCACGCCGTTTCGGAGGCCGGATCCGGCCCGGTTTTTTCCGCGGCACGCCGTTTCGGAGGCCGGATCCGGCCCGGTTTTTCCGCGGCACGCCGTTTCGGAGGCCGGATCCGGCCCGGTTTTTCCGCGGCACGCCGTTTCGGAGGCCGGATCCGGCCCGGTTTTTCCGCTGCACGCCGTTTCGGAGGCCGGATCCGGCCCGGTTTTTTCCGCGGCACGCCCTTTCGGAGGCCGGATCCGGCCCGGTTTTTCCGCGGCACGCCGTTTCCGGCCCGGTTTTTCCGCGGCACGCCGTTTCGGAGGCCGGATCTGGCCCGGTTTTTCCGCGGCACGCCGTTTCCGGCCCGATTTTCCGCGGCACGCCGTTTCGGAGGCCGTTTCCGGCCCGGTTTTTCCGCGGCACGCCGTTTCGGAGGCCGGATCCGGCCCGGTTTTTCCGCGGCACGCCGTTTCCGGCCCGGTTTTTCCGCGGCACGCCGTTTCGGAGGCCGGATCCGGCCCGGCTTTTCCGCGGCACGCCGTTTCGGAGGCCGGATCCGGCCCGGTTTTTCCGCGGCACGCCGTTTCGGAGGCCGGATCCGGCCCGGTTTTTCCGCGGCACGCCGTTTCCGGCCCGGTTTTTCCGCGGCACGCCGTTTCGGAGGCCGGATCCGGCCCGGTTTTTCCGCGGCACGCCGTTTCCGGCCCGGTTTTTTCCGCGGCACGCCGTTTCGGAGGCCGGATCCGGCCCGGTTTTTCCGCGGCACGCCGTTTCCGGCCCGGTTTTTCCGCAGCACGCCGTTTCGGAGTCCGGATCCGGCCCGGTTTTTCCGTGGCACGCCGTTTCGGAGGCCGGATCCGGCCCGGTTTTTCCGCGGCACGCCGTTTCGGAGGCCGGATCTGGCCCGGTTTTTCCGCGGCACGCCGTTTCCGGCCCGATTTTCCGCGGCACGCCGTTTCGGAGGCCGGATCCGGCCCGGTTTTTCCGCGGCACGCCGTTTCGGAGGCCGGATCCGGCCCGGCTTTTCCGCGGCACGCCGTTTCGGAGGCCGGATCCGGCCCGGTTTTTCCGCGGCACGCCGTTTCGGAGGCCGGATCCGGCCCGGTTTTTCCGCGGCACGCCGTTTCCGGCCCGGTTTTTCCGCGGCACGCCGTTTCGGAGGCCGGATCCGGCCCGGTTTTTCCGCGGCACGCCGTTTCCGGCCCGGTTTTTCCGCGGCACGCCGTTTCGGAGGCCGGATCCGGCCCGGTTTTTCCGCGGCACGCCGTTTCCGGCCCGGTTTTTCCGCGGCACGCCGTTTCGGAGGCCGGATCCGGCCCGGTTTTTCCGCGGCACGCCGTTTCGGAGGCCGGATCCGGCCCGGTTTTTCCGCGGCACGCCGTTTCGGAGGCCGGATCCGGCCCGGTTTTTCCGCTGCACGCCGTTTCGGAGGCCGGATCCGGCCCTGTTTTTCCGCGGCACACCCTTTCGGAGGCCGGATCCGGCCCGGTTTTTCCGCTGCACGCCGTTTCGGAGGCCGGATCCGGCCTGGTTTTTCCGCGGCACGCCCTTTCGGAGGCCGGATCCGGCCCGGTTTTTCCGCGGCACGCCGTTTCCGGCCCGGTTTTTCCGCGGCACGCCGTTTCGGAGGCCGGATCTGGCCCGGTTTTTCCGCGGCACGCCGTTTCGGAGGCCGGATCCGGCCCGGTTTTTCCGCGGCACGTCGTTTCGGAGGCCGGATCCGGCCCGGTTTTTCCGCGGCACGCCGTTTCCGGCCCGGTTTTTCCGCGGCACGCCGTTTCGGAGGCCGGATCCGGCTCGGTTTTTCCGCGGCACGCCGTTTCTGGCCCGGTTTTTCCGCGGCACGCCATTTCGGATGCCGGATCTGGCCCGGTTTTTCCGCGGCACGCCGTTTCGGAGGCCGGATCTGGCCCGGTTTTTCCGCGGCACGCCGTTTCGGAGGCCGGATCCAGCCCGGTTTTTCCGCGGCACGCCGTTTCCGGCCCGGTTTTTCCACGGCACGCCGTTTCGGAGGCCGGATCCGGCCCGGTTTTTCTGCGGCACGCCGTTTCCGGCCCGGTTTTTCCGCGGCACGCCGTTTCGGAGGCCGGATCCGGCCCGGTTTTTCCGCGGCACGCCGTTTCCGGCCCGGTTTTTCCGCGGCACGCCGTTTCGGAGTCCGGATCCGGCCCAGTTTTTCCGCGGCACGCCATTTCGGAGGCCGTTTCCGGCCCGGTTTTTCCGCGGCACGCCCTTTCGGAGGCCGGATCCGGCCCGGTTTTTCCGCGGCACGCCGTTTCCGGCCCGGTTTTTCCGCGGCACGCCGTTTCGGAGGCCGGATCCGGCCCGGTTTTTCCGCGGCACGCCGTTTCCGGCCTGGTTTTTCCGCGGCACGCCGTTTCGGAGGCCAGATCCGGCCCGGTTTTTCCGCGGCACGCCGTTTGCGGCCCGGTTTTTCCGCGGCACACCGTTTCGGAGGCCGGATCCGGCCCGGTTTTTCCGCGGCACGCCGTTTCGGAGGCCGGATCCGGCCCGGTTTTTCCGTGGCACGCCGTTTCGGAGGCCGGATCCGGCCCGGTTTTTCCACGGCACGCCGTTTCCGGCCCGGTTTTTCCGCGGCACGCCGTTTCGGAGGCCGGATCCGGCCCGGTTTTTCTGCGGCACGCCGTTTCGGAGGCCGGATCCGGCCCGGTTTTTCCGCGGCACGCCGTTTCCGGCCCGGTTTTTCCGCGGCACACCGTTTCGGAGGCCGGATCCGTCCCGGTTTTTCCGCGGCACGCCGTTTCCGGCCCGGTTTTTCCGCGGCACGCCGTTTCGGAGGCCGGATCCGGTCTGGTTTTTCCGCGGCACGCCGTTTCGGAGGCCGGATCCGGCCCGGTTTTTCTGCGGCACGCCGTTTCGGAGGCCGGATCCGGCCCGGTTTTTCCGCGGCACGCCGTTTCGGAGGCCGGATCCGGCCCGGTTTTTCCGCGGCACGCCGTTTCCGGCCCGGTTTTTCTGCGGCACGCCGTTTCGGAGGCCGGATCCGGCCCGGTTTTTCCGCGGCACGCCGTTTCCGGCCCGGTTTTTTCCGCGGCACGCCGTTTCGGAGGCCAGATCTGGCCCGGTTTTTCCGCGGCACGCCGTTTCCGGCCCGGTTTTTTCCGCGGCACGCCGTTTCGGAGGCCGGATCCGGCCCGGCTTTTCCGCTGCACGCCGTTTCGGAGGCCGGATCCGGCCCGGTTTTTCCGCGGCACGCCGTTTCGGAGGCCGGATCCGGCCCGGTTTTTCCGCGGCACGCCGTTTCCGGCCCGGTTTTTCCGCGGCACGCCGTTTCGGAGGCCGGATCCGGCCCGGTTTTTCCGCGGCACGCCGTTTCCGGCCCGGTTTTTCCGCGGCACGCCGTTTCGGAGGCCGGATCCGGCCCGGTTTTTCCGCGGCACGCCGTTTCCGGCCCGGTTTTTCCGCGGCACGCCGTTTCGGAGGCCGGATCCGGCCCGGTTTTTCCGCGGCACGCCGTTTCCGGCCCGGTTTTTCCGCGGCACGCCGTTTCGGAGGCCGGATCCGGCTCGGTTTTTCCGCGGCACGCCGTTTCCGGCCCGGTTTTTCCGCGGCACGCCATTTCGGATGCCGGATCTGGCCCGGTTTTTCCGCGGCACGCCGTTTCGGAGGCCGGATCCGGCCCGGTTTTTCCGCGGCACGCCGTTTCGGAGGCCGGATCCGGCCCGGTTTTTCCGCGGCACGCCGTTTCCGGCCCGGTTTTTCCGCGGCACGCCGTTTTGTAGGCCGGATCCGGCCCGGTTTTTCCGCGGCACGCCGTTTCCGGCCCGGTTTTTCCGCGGCACGCCGTTTCGGAGGCCGGATCCGGCCCGGTTTTTCCGCGGCACGCCGTTTCGGAGGCCGGATCTGGCCCGGTTTTTCCGCGGCACGCCGTTTCCGGCCCGGTTTTTCCGCGGCACACCGTTTCGGAGGCCGGATCCGGCCCGGTTTTTCTGCGGCACGCCGTTTCGGAGGCCGGATCCGGCCCGGTTTTTCCGCGGCAGGCCGTTTCCGGCCCGGTTTTTCCGCGGCACGCCGTTTCGGAGGCCGGATCCGGCCCGGTTTTTCCGCGGCACGCCGTTTCCGGCCCGGTTTTTCCACGGCACGCCGTTTCGGAGGCCGGATCCGGCCCGGTTTTTCCGCGGCACGCCGTTTCGGAGGCCGGATCCGGCCCGGTTTTTCCGCGGCACGCCGTTTCGGAGGCCGGATCCGGCCCGGTTTTTCCGCGGCACGCCGTTTCCGGCCCGGTTTTTCCGCGGCACGCCGTTTCGGAGGCCGGATCCGGCCCGGTTTTTCCGCGGCACGCCGTTTCCGGCCCGGTTTTTCCGCGGCACGCCGTTTCGGAGGCCGGATCCGGCCCGGTTTTTCCGCGGCACGCCGTTTCCGGCCCGGTTTTTCCGCGGCACGCCGTTTCGGAGGCCGGATCCGGCCCGGTTTTTCCGCGGCACGCCGTTTCCGGCCCGGTTTTTCCGCGGCACGCCATTTCGGATGCCGGATCTGGCCCGGTTTTTCCGCGGCACGCCGTTTCGGAGGCCGGATCCGGCCCGGTTTTTCCGCGGCACGCCGTTTCGGAGGCCGGATCCGGCCCGGTTTTTCCGCGGCATGCCGTTTCGGAGGCCGGATCCGACCCGGTTTTTTCCGCGGCACGCCGTTTCGGAGGCCGGATCCGGCCCGGTTTTTCCGCGGTACGCCCTTTCGGAGGCCGGATCCGGCCCGGTTTTTCCGCAGCACGCCGTTTCGGAGGCCGGATCCGGCCCGGTTTTTCCGCGGCACGCCGTTTCCGGCCCGGTTTTTCCACGGCACGCCGTTTCGGAGGCCGGATCCGGCCCGGTTTTTCCGCGGCACGCCGTTTCGGAGGCCGGATCCGGCCCGGTTTTTCCGCGGCACGCCGTTTCCGGCCCGGTTTTTCCGCGGCACGCCGTTTCTGAGGCCGGATCCGGCCCGGTTTTTCTGCGGCACGCCGTTTCCGGCCCGGTTTTTCCGCGGCACGCCGTTTCGGAGGCCGGATCCGGCCCGGTTTTTCCGCGGCACGCCGTTGCCGGCCCGGTTTTTCCGCGGCACGCCGTTTCGGAGGCCGGATCCGGCCCGGTTTTTCCGCGGCACGCCGTTTCGGAGGCCGGATCCGGCCCGGTTTTTCCGCGGCACGCCGTTTCCGGCCCGGTTTTTCCGCGGCACGCCGTTTCGGAGGCCGGATCCGGCCCGGTTTTTCCGCGGCACGCCGTTTCCGGCCCGGTTTTTCCGCGGCACGCCGTTTCGGAGGCCGGATCCGGCCCGGTTTTTCCGCGGCACGCCGTTTCCGGCCCGGTTTTTTCCGCGGCACGCCGTTTTGGAGGCCGGATCCGGCCCGGTTTTTCCGCGGCACGCCGTTTCCGGCCCGGTTTTTCCGCGGCACGCCGTTTCGGAGGCCGGATCCGGCCCGGTTTTTCCGCGGCACGCCGTTTCGGAGGCCGGATCCGGCCCGGTTTTTCCACGGCACGCCGTTTCCGGCCCGGTTTTTCCGCGGCACGCCGTTTCGGAGGCCGGATCCGGCCTGGTTTTTCCGCGGCACGCCGTTTCGGAGGCCGGATCCGGCCCGGTTTTTCCGCGGCACGCCGTTTCCGGCCCGGTTTTTCCGCGGCACGCCGTTTCGGAGGCCGGATCCGGCCCGGTTTTTTCCGCGGCACGCCGTTTCGGAGGCCGGATCCGGCCCGGTTTTTCCGCGGCACGCCGTTTCCGGCCCGGTTTTTCCGCGGCACGCCGTTTCGGAGGCCGGATCCGGCCCGGTTTTTCCGCGGCACGCCGGATCTGGCCCGGTTTTTTCCGCGGCACGCCGTTTCGGAGGCCGGATCCGGCCCGGTTTTTCCGCGGCACGCCGTTTCGGAGGCCGGATCCGGCCCGGTTTTTCCACGGCACGCCGTTTCCGGCCCGGTTTTTTCCGCGGCACGCCGTTTCGGAGGCCGGATCCGGCCCGGTTTTTCTGCGGCACGCCGTTTCGGAGGCCGGATCCGGCCCGGTTTTTCCACGGCAAGCCGATTCCGGCCCGGTTTTTCCGCGGCACGCCGTTTCGGAGGCCGGATCCGGCCCGGTTTTTCCGCGGCACGCCGTTTCGGAGGCCGGATCCGGCCCGGTTTTTCCGCGGCACGCCGTTTCGGAGGCCAGATCCGGCCCGGTTTTTCCGCGGCACGCCGTTTCCGGCCCGGTTTTTCCGCAGCACGCCGTTTCGGAGTCCGGATCCGGCCCGGTTTTTCCACGGCACGCCATTTCGGAGGCCGGATCCGGCCCGGTTTTTCCGCGGCACGCCGTTTCGGAGGCTGGATCCGGCCCGGTTTTTCCGCGGCACGCCGTTTCCGGCCCGGTTTTTCCGCGGCACGCCGTTTCGGAGGCTGGATCCGGCCCGGTTTTTCCGCAGCACGCCGTTTCCGGCCCGGTTTTTCCGCGGCACGCCGTTTCGGAGGCCGGATCCGGCCCGGTTTTTCCGCGGCACGCCGTTTCCGGCCCGGTTTTTCCGCGGCACGCCGTTTCGGAGGCCGGATCCGGCCCGGTTTTTCCGCGGCACGCCGTTTCCGGCCCGGTTTTTCCGCGGCACGCCGTTTCGGAGGCCGTTTCCGGCCCGGTTTTTCCGCGGCACGCCGTTTCGGAGGCCGGATCCGGCCCGGTATTTCCGCGGCACGCCGTTTCCGGCCCGGTTTTTCCGCGGCACACCGTTTCGGAGGCCGGATCCGGCCCGGTTTTTCTGCGGCACGCCGTTTCGGAGGCCGGATCCGGCCCGGTTTTTCCGCGGCACGCCGTTTCCGGCCCGGTTTTTCCGCGGCACGCCGTTTCGGAGGCCGGATCCGGTCCGGTTTTTCCGCGGCACGCCGTTTCGGAGGCCGGATCCGGCCCGGTTTTTCCGCGGCACGCCCTTTCGGAGGCCGGATCCGGCCCGCTTTTTCCGCGGCACGCCGTTTCCGGCCCGGTTTTTCCGCGGCACGCCGTTTCGGAGGCCAGATCTGGCCCGGTTTTTCCGCGGCACGCCGTTTCCGGCCCGGTTTTTCCGCGGCACGCCGTTTCTGAGGCCGGATCCGGCCCGGTTTTTCCGCGGCACGCCGTTTCCGGCCCGGTTTTTCCGCGGCACGCCGTTTCGGAGGCCGGATCCGGCCCGGTTTTTCCGCGGCACGCCGTTTCCGGCCCGGTTTTTCCGTGGCACGCCGTTTCGGAGGCCGGATCCGGCCCCGTTTTTCCGCGGCACGCCGTTTCGGAGGCCGGATCCGGCCCGGTTTTTCCGCGGCACGCCGTTTCCGGCCCGGTTTTTCCGCGGCACGCCGTTTCGGAGGCCGGATCCGGCCCGGTTTTTCCGCAGCACGCCGTTTCCGGCCCGGTTTTTCCGCGGCACGCCATTTCGGATGCCGGAACTGGCCCGGTTTTTCCGCGGCACGCCCTTTCGGAGGCCGGATCCGGCCCGGTTTTTCCGCGGCATGCCGTTTCGGAGGCCGGATCCGGCCCGGTTTTTCCGCGGCACGCCGTTTCCGGCCCGGTTTTTTCCGCGGCACACCGTTTCGGAGGCCGGATCCGGCCCGGTTTTTCCGCGGCACGCCGTTTCGGAGGCCGGATCCGGCCCGGTTTTTCCGCGGCACGCCGTTTCCGGCCCGGTTTTTCCGCGGCACGCCGTTTTGGAGGCCGGATCCGGCCCGGTTTTTCCGCGGCACGCCGTTTCCGGCCCGGTTTTTTCCGCGGCACGCCGTTTCGGAGGCCGGATCCGGCCCGGTTTTTCCGCGGCACGCCGTTTCGGAGGCCGGATCCGGCCCGGTTTTTCCACGGCACGCCGTTTCCGGCCCGGTTTTTTCCGCGGCACGCCGTTTCGGAGGCCGGATCCGGCCTGGTTTTTCCGCGGCACGCCGTTTCGGAGGCCGGATCCGGCCCGGTTTTTCCGCGGCACGCCGTTTCCGGCCCGGTTTTTCCGCGGCACGCCGTTTCGGAGGCCGGATCCGGCCCGGTTTTTCCGCGGCACGCCGTTTCGGAGGCCGGATCCGGCCCGGTTTTTCCGCGGCACGCCGTTTCCGGCCCGGTTTTTTCCGCGGCACGCCGTTTCGGAGGCCGGATCCGGCCCGGTTTTTTCCGCGGCACGCCGTTTCCGGCCCGGTTTTTTTCCGCGGCACGCCGTTTCGGAGGCCGGATCCGGCCCGGTTTTTTCCGCGGCACGCCGTTTCGGAGGCCGGATCCGGCCCGGTTTTTCCACGGCACGCCGTTTCCGGCCCGGTTTTTTCCGCGGCACGCCGTTTCGGAGGCCGGATCCGGCCCGGTTTTTTCCGCGGCACGCCGTTTCGGAGGCCGGATCCGGCCCGGTTTTTCCACGGCAAGCCGATTCCGGCCCGGTTTTTCCGCGGCACGCCGTTTCGGAGGCCGGATCCGGCCCGGTTTTTTCCGCGGCACGCCGTTTCGGAGGCCGGATCCGGCCCGGTTTTTCCGCGGCACGCCGTTTCGGAGGCCAGATCCGGCCCGGTTTTTCCGCGGCACGCCGTTTCCGGCCCGGTTTTTCCGCAGCACGCCGTTTCGGAGGCCGGATCCGGCCCGGCTTTTCCGCGGCACGCCGTTTCGGAGGCCGGATCCGGCCCGGTTTTTTCCGCGGCACGCCGTTTCGGAGGCCGGATCCGGCCCGGTTTTTCTGCGGCACGCCGTTTCCGGCCCGGTTTTTTCCGCGGCACGCCGTTTCGGAGGCCGGATCCGGCCCGGTTTTCCCGCGGCACGCCGTTTCCGGCCCGGTTTTTCCGCGGCACGCCGTTTCGGAGGCCGGATCCGGCTCGGTTTTTCCGCGGCACGCCGTTTCCGGCCCGGTTTTTCCGCGGCACGCCGTTTCGGAGGCCGGATCCGGCCCGGTTTTTCCGCGGCACGCCGTTTCCGGCCCGGTTTTTTCCGCGGCACGCCGTTTCGGAGGCCGGATCCGGCCCGGTATTTCCGCGAAACGCCGTTTCCGGCCCGGTTTTTCCGCGGCACACCGTTTCGGAGGCCGGATCCGGCCCGGTTTTTCTGCGGCACGCCGTTTCGGAGGCCGGATCCGGCCCGGTTTTTCCGCGGCACGCCGTTTCCGGCCCGGTTTTTTCCGCGGCACGCCGTTTCGGAGGCCGGATCCGGCCCGGTTTTTCCGCGGCACGCCGTTTCGGAGGCCGGATCCGGCCCGGTTTTTCCGCGGCACGCCGTTTCGGAGGCCGGATCCGGCCCGGTTTTTCCGCGGCACGCCCTTTCGGACGCCGGATCCGGCCCGGTTTTTCCGCGGCACGCCGTTTCGGAGGCCAGATCCGGCCCGGTTTTTCCGCAGCACGCCGTTTCCGGCCCGGTTTTTCCGCGGCACGCCATTTCGGATGCCGGATCTGGCCCGGTTTTTCCGCGGCACGCCGTTTCGGAGGCCGGATCCGGCCCGGTTTTTCCGCGGCATGCCTTTTCGGAGGCCGGATCCGGCCCGGTTTTTCCGCGGCACGCCGTTTCCGGCCCGGTTTTTCCGCGGCACACCGTTTCGGAGGCCGGATCCGGCCCGGTTTTTCCGCAGCACGCCGTTTCCGGCCCGGTTTTTCCGCGGCACGCCGTTTCGGAGGCCGGATCCGGCCCGGTTTTTCCGCGGCACGCCGTTTCCGGCCCGGTTTTTCCGCGGCACGCCGTTTCGGAGGCCGGATCTGGCCCGGTTTTTCCGCGGCACGCCGTTTCCGGCCCGGTTTTTCCGCGGCACGCCGTTTCGGAGGCCGGATCCGGCCCGGTTTTTCCGCGGCACGCCGTTTCGGAGGCCGGATCCGGCCCGGTTTTTCCGCGGCACGCCGTTTCCGGCCCGGTTTTTCCGCGGCACGCCGTTTCGGAGGCCGGATCCGGCCCGGTTTTTCCGCGGCACGCCGTTTCCGGCCCAGTTTTTCTGCGGCACGCCGTTTCGGAGGCCGGATCCGGCCCGGTTTTTCCGTGGCACGCCGTTTCGGAGGCCGGATCCGGCCCGGTTTTTCCGCGGCACGCCGTTTCGGAGGCCGGATCCGGCCCGGTTTTTCCGCGGCACGCCGTTTCGGAGGCCGGATCCGGCCCGGTTTTTCCGCGGCACGCCGTTTCGGAGGCCGGATCCGGCCCGGTTTTTCCGCGGCACGCCCATTCGGAGGCCGGATCCGGCCCGGTTTTTCCGCGGCACGCCGTTTCCGGCCCGGTTTTTCCGCGGCACGCCGTTTCGGAGGCCGGATCTGGCCCGGTTTTTCCGCGGCACGCCGTTTCCGGCCCGGTTTTTTCCGCGGCACGCCGTTTCGGAGGCCGGATCCGGCCCGGTTTTTCCGCGGCACGCCGTTTCGGAGGCCGGATCCGGCCCCGTTTTTCCGCGGCACGCCGTTTCCGGCCCGGTTTTTCCGCGGCACGCCGTTTCGGAGGCCGGATCCGGCCCGGTTTTTCCGCGGCACGCCGTTTCCGGCCCGGTTTTTCCGCGGCACGCCGTTTCGGAGGCCGGATCCGGCCCGGTTTTTCCGCGGCACGCCGTTTCCGGCCCGGTTTTTCCGTGGCACGCCGTTTCGGAGGCCGGATCCGGCCCGGTTTTTCCGCGGCACGCCGTTTCGGAGGCCGGATCCGGCCCGGTTTTTTCCGCGGCACGCCGTTTCCGGCCCGGTTTTTCCGCGGCACGCCGTTTCGGAGGCCGGATCCGGCCCGGTTTTTCCGCGGCACGCCGTTTCCGGCCCGGTTTTTCCGCGGCACGCCGTTTCGGAGTCCGGATCCGGCCCGGTTTTTCCGCGGCACGCCATTTCGGAGGCCGGATCCGGCCCGGTTTTTTCCGCGGCACGCCGTTTCGGAGGCCGGATCCGGCCCGGTTTTTCCGCGGCACGCCGTTTCCGGCCCGGTTTTTCCGCGGCACGCCGTTTCGGAGGCCGGATCCGTCCCGGTTTTTCCGCGGCACGCCGTTTCCGGCCCGGTTTTTCCGCGGCACGCCGTTTCGGAGGCCAGATCCGGCCCGGTTTTTCCGCGGCACGCCGTTTCCGGCCCGGTTTTTCCGCGGCACACCGTTTCGGAGGCCGGATCCGGCCCGGTTTTTCCGCGGCACGCCGTTTCGGAGGCCGGATCCGGCCCGGTTTTTCCGTGGCACGCCGTTTCGTAGGCCGGATCCGGCCCGGTTTTTCCACGGCACGCCGTTTCCGGCCCGGTTTTTCCGCGGCACGCCGTTTCGGAGGCCGGATCCGGCCCGGTTTTTCTGCGGCACGCCGTTTCGGAGGCCGGATCCGGCCCGGTTTTTCCGCGGCACGCCGTTTCCGGCCCGGTTTTTCCGCGGCACACCGTTTCGGAGGCCGGATCCGGCCCGGTTTTTCCGCGGCACGCCGTTTCCGGCCCGGTTTTTCCGCGGCACGCCGTTTCGGAGGCCGGATCCGGTCTGGTTTTTCCGCGGCACGCCGTTTCGGAGGCCGGATCCGGCCCGGTTTTTCCGCGGCACGCCGTTTCGGAGGCCGGATCCGGCCCGGTTTTTCCGCGGCACGCCGTTTCCGGCCCGGTTTTTCCGCGGCACGCCGTTTCGGAGGCCGGATCCGGCCCGGTTTTTCTGCGGCACGCCATTTCGGAGGCCGGATCCGGCCCGGTTTTTCTGCGGCACGCCGTTTCCGGCCCGGTTTTTCCGCGGCACACCGTTTCGGAGGCCGGATCCGGCCCGGTTTTTCCGCGGCACGCCGTTTCCGCCCCGGTTTTTCCGCGGCACGCCGTTTCGGAGGCCGGATCTGGCCCGGTTTTTCCGCGGCACGCCGTTTCCGGCCCGGTTTTTCCGCGGCACGCCGTTTCGGAGGCCGGATCTGGCCCGGTTTTTCCGCGGCACGCCGTTTCCGGCCCGGTTTTTCCGCGGCACGCCGTTTCGGAGGCCGGATCCGGCCCGGCTTTTCCGCGGCACGCCGTTTCGGAGGCCGGATCCGGCCCGGTTTTTCCGCGGCACGCCGTTTCGGAGGCCGGATCCGGCCCGGTTTTTCCGCGGTACGCCGTTTCCGGCCCGGTTTTTCCGCGGCACACCGTTTCGGAGGCCGGATCTGGCCCGGTTTTTCTGCGGCACGCCGTTTCGGAGGCCGGATCCGGCCCGGTTTTTCCGCGGCACGCCGTTTCCGGCCCGGTTTTTCCGCGGCACGCCGTTTCGGAGGCCGGATCCGGCCCGGTTTTTCCGCGGCACGCCGTTTCCGGCCCGGTTTTTCCACGGCACGCCGTTTCGGAGGCCGGATCCGGCCCGGTTTTTCCGCGGCACGCCGTTTCGGAGGCCGGATCCGGCCCGGTTTTTCCGCGGCACGCCGTTTCCGGCCCGGTTTTTCCGCGGCACGCCGTTTCGGAGGCCGGATCCGGCCCGGTTTTTTCCGCGGCACGCCGTTTCCGGCCCGGTTTTTCCGCGGCACGCCGTTTCGGAGGCCGGATCCGGCCCGGTTTTTCCGCGGCACGCCGTTTCCGGCCCGGTTTTTCCGCGGCACGCCGTTTCGGAGGCCGGATCCGGCCCGGTTTTTCCGCGGCACGCCGTTTTGGAGGCCGGATCCGGCCCGGTTTTTTCCGCGGCACGCCGTTTCCGGCCCGGTTTTTTTCGCGGCACGCCGTTCGTCGGAGGCCGGATCCGGCCCGGTTTTTCCGCGGCACGCCGTTTCCGCCCAGTTTTTCTGCGGCACGCCGTTTCGGAGGCCGGATCCGGCCCGGTT